>NW_023044978.1:6047352-6144971 GCF_011762505.2 Arvicanthis niloticus | reverse complement strand
CTGTTATTTGGATGGAGGTCATTAGGTCATCAGATCAGAATAAGATGCACTCAGTGCAACTTTAATAGAGGGAGTTGTTTTTTTCACCAACTAGGTCAGTTCAAGTAGGCCTAGATATACAGTGGTCAGAAGAAGCACATGTTATTCTCCATGAAGAGCACATTTTATAGCATGCCATTTTGACTACAAATTGTGAGCTACTCTTAATCAGAAGGGGGAATACTTAGCATTCTTTTAGTCAGAAGAACTTACCTGATGCTTCAATGTGTATCTGAGGCAGCTAGAAATAGAAGTTGTAAGTTTGATAGATGGTGGATGAGAAGAAAAAGTATTAAACTCCTGCTGTTTATATGGGGCACAGAGTGGGAAAATATAAGGGTGACTTTTAGATTAAAAAAAGAATTGAAAAAGCCATGGTAAATGAGAGTAGGGCCCAGGCCACCCTCTTGAGATGGGCTGCCTTAGAGCTTCCATTTGGCAGGCTGGGAAGTTCTAATGCCTCCTTGGGAAGAAGTGGAAATTCGGAGGCTTCCTAGGGCAGAACTTGAAGGTGTGACCCACTGTTGATTATAAGACACATTTCTGAATACTTTTCTGTCATAAAAAGCTTCTCTAAGACCCAGTGTCTTAGATGGGGCATTTGAGAGTCTATCTCTTTCAGCCTGAAACATTCTGAGGCTGCCTGAAACAGGGCGTACATATCCAATGTCCCTTGGTAAGAACTAGAAAGTCTTAATCTATATTGTTCAGTTTGAGAAGGACTGATAGCTCCTTTAGAGGAGAAGATATAACCAGTATATCTCCTACTTTGAAGTGGGATCCTTTTGAGATTGCTTCGAACAAAATGTGTGTATCTGTGGCCCCCAAGGTTAGAAGGGTTATAAAGGGGGTATCCAGATTCATATTGGAGTGCTGGGTCTCTCCCTTGGTAGGAGAGGGAAGGTACCATGTCCTCTGGTTGACATATGATATGACTGTAATTTCTTTGTCTAACAGGGAGTGATGTTGTACTCCCTTTTGGAACTGGTGGAGGGATGAATCCTCATAAGATAGGAACCAAAGCTGTGTGCTCCCGTTTGGAACTAATGGAAGGTTTCTCTCCTTCTTGGACAATAGGAGCATGTTTTGAGCTCTCCTTAGTAGAAACAGGGTGGCTGGTATCCTCTTGGGGTGATGATGAATGTTTGACACCCCCATGGGGACTGTCTTCATCTTGAGATGACTCAATGCCTTCTTGGTCTGCAGCAGACCTTTCCAGGGCTCCATGGGTTTCAGAGGCATTCCTCTCTCTTCTCCTGGTAAAAGTAGTGTGTCTGGGAATCTCATGAGGAGAGGTGGAATGCCTGAGGCTCTCTTCATGAGAGTTAGTGGTTTGTGTGCACTCTTCAGTAGAGATGAGGATGCTATGCCCTCTTGGGGAGTAGCTTTAGGTTTCTTATCTTTTTTGGAAGATAAAGAATATCTGAGCTCTCTTTCTGACAAAGAAGATGGTTTGCAACTCTCATGTTCAGAATTGGAAGCTTGAGTGTCCCTTTGGTCAGAAGGGGCCTCTTTTGATGTGGTTTTAGTAGACTTGGACTGTCTGTGAATGCCTTGGGGAGGTGGGGGACTTCTGAGGCCCTCCTCAGGAGATGGTGAGGATCCACAGGCTCCTTTGGCAGAATCTGAAATGGTGAAGTTTCTGTTGGTCTCAGTTTCAAGCTTTGCACCCCTTTTGTCAGAATTGCAACCTCTTAACCCCATTTTGGAAGAATGGCAGAGTTCCCAGCCCTCATCTTCTGATGGCACAGATTTCAATCCTGTTTGGTCTAAAGAGGCATGTCTTGATCTTGTTTCTCCCATATTAGAATGTCTGGAGCAACCTCCTGGAGAGGGAGAAGGAATGACACCTTCTTTAGGAGGGGAACTGGAAGTGGGACTTGAGTCTTTTTTGGCATACTTGAAAGATGTGAGGCTACTTTCAGCAGAAGAGATACGTTTTAAGACATCAAGTTCTGAAAGCGAAGTTTGGATATCCCCTTCAGGAAATGGGACAGATTTCAATACCCTTTTGGTAGAATTGAAAAGTCTAGGGCCTTTCTTGGGAAAAGAGAAACGCCTCTGGCGTTCTTTATGAGGAGAGATAGAAACAAAGTCATCACGTGCACAAAGGGACAGTCCGAGAAACTCTGTTGAACAGGAAGTTCCTACAGTGTCTTGGATAGATGGCATAGGTTCTAGAAGCCCCTGGGCTGGTTGAGAATGTTCTAGAGTTTCTTGTGGAGATGTGGGTGTTCCCAGAATCCTTTCTTCAGATACTAAAAGACCCAGAGCACCTTCATTAGTTTTCAAAGCCCCAGAGCCCCTGGCACAGATGGCAAAGATTCTACAGTCCCTGACACAGAATCTGAACTCATAGAAATGCATTGGGTAGATGGCAGGGGTTCTTCTGATCTGGACTAAGTGATGAAGAAGGTTGAAACCTGAGGGAGTTTTTTGCAAGTGACAAAGGCTCTATAATTTCTTGGGCAACAGGTGCTATTTCCGCAGTGTTTTGCACACATGGCAATGTTTCTAGTTTGCCCAGGGCAGATTCAAAAAGACCAAGATCTTCTGGATTAGATGGTGAATATCCTACAGTCTCTTTATCCAAACAGGTTCCTGGGGGCTCTTGGGATAACAAGGAAGTTTCTGGAGACCCTTGGGTAGATGTCAATGTTCCTAGAACACCCTGGGCAGACAGGGATGAGTTGAGAGATAATAAGTCAGGCTGTGGCACTGTCAAATCCAATTGGACAGATGGAGAAGATCCTAGACTCACTGTAGTAGATGCTGAAAATTTGAAATCTGTTGAAGAATTGGATATTCCTGGCTTGCCATGCATACAGGTGTAACCTTCCAGATTCCCCTGTAAAGACAGGCAAGGGCCTCCAGCTTCTTGAACAGATAACAACGGTCCTGGATTCACTTGAACAGATAGAGACATTGTCAAAGGCCCTAGGGAAGATGATACAGATCCTAGTGTTCCTTGTCCAGATAAAGAAATTACCATAGGACCTTTGGAAGAATGCATAGATCCTGAAGATTCTGAAGCAGGTGGATCTGTGTGTAGGGCTCTTTGAGCAGAATTCAAAGACTCATTTGGTCCCTGGCATGAAGAAGAATGTCCTAGAGTACCCTCTGTACGTTTTGAGAGATCTAAAGTCCCTTCTACAGAAAGGGAAGTATCCGAAAGGCTTAGGGAAGAAAGTAAGGGAATAAGGTGGGCAGATATTGAAAGTTCCAGAGGTGAGCCACCAGATACCACATGTCCTGTGGTAGATGTTGAAGATTTTTGCACACCTGGTGCAGATGATGAATATCCTAGAGGCCCCTGCGGAGATGGCAAAGGCTCAACAAAGCCTTGTGCTGTTGCTGAAATGGTCAGAGATCCTTGTTCAGATTCCAAAGTTCCTGCTGTCTTTTGAGAAGGGTGGGTATATCCCTGACACACTGGAGTAGATGGTGAATCTGCCACTGTGCAGGCTGTAGAGGTGCACTGTGTTCCTGTACCTTGTGTATGTAAAGGACTTGAAAACCTTTGAGGGGATGTAGAATGATGGGCAGAACTTTGCTTAGATGTGGATTGACATACTGTCCCCTGTGTAGATAAACAGGGACCCACAGCTCCATGAGCAGAACCTGAAGATGCTTGAGTTCCCTGTTCTGTAGAGGAAAGACCCAGAGGATTATAAGAACCTTCAGAACATTGTAATGTATTTATCATTGCCTGGGCTGAGATCGAAAGTTTCAGAAGCCCCTGGGATGATTGCAAAGGTGCTAGACACCCTTGACTGGATGCAAAAGTTTCTGCCCCTACTTGGGTAGAAGATGAATGTCTACCAGGTTCTGGAGGTGATATTGGCAAAGTTCCTAGAGTCACTGACACAGGTTGAGAAGATGCTACATCCTCCCTCACCAGGGGCGAATGGCCCAAGCTACTCTGTGTTTCTTTGTCTTGCCCCACAGAAAAAGTTTCCTCTGCTGCCCTTGAAAGTTCCTTGGGCTTTTGAGAAGATAGCAAAGCTCCTAGAACCCCTGGAGCAGGTCCAGTAGTCTGTGGGGAACATGATGTGCATTGTCCAGTATGTTGAGCAGGTGGAGAAAATGTAAGAGCCCTCTGGGAAGGAGTGGGATGTTTCAAAGACTTTGGAACAGATGACACAGTTTCTATATGCTTTTGTTTGGATGTGGACGTTCTCAGAGACTCTTGGGCAGATAGGGAAGTTCCCAGAACCCCTTGTGCAGATGACAAAGATCCCAAAGTTCCTTCTGCAGATAAGGGAATTCCCAGAGGCACTTGGGCACATGGAAAAGTTCCTAGTTCCTGCTTGTCACTTTCTTTATAACCTAGAGTCCCTGAGCTAGGACACAAAGGTTCTTTAATCCCCTGGGCAGCTATGGGCTTTCCCAAAGTGGTTTCTGCACAAAGGGAAGCTTGTGCACACACCTGAGTAGATGCTGGTGGTAATGGAGAAATTTGTGCCAATGCATGCGGTTCAAGAGCTGCTTGGGAATATAGGGAACTTGACACAGTTTTTGTCAAAGATGATGGAGGGGCTGGACTTGCTTGTTTTGGTGAGGTTTGACCAAAAGGCGTCAGGGCATGGGGCAAAGTTCCTGTAGTCCTCGGCACACACTGTGACCTTCCTAAAGAACCTGAGACAGAAGACAAATGCCTATGAGTAGTACGCTGGGCAGACTCAGGTGTTCCCAGAGTCTTTTGAGAAGATGATGACTGCTGGAGAGAATGTTGAGTACATCGTGACTGGCACAGAGTTGCCTGAGCAGATATGCAAAGTTTGGTAGACAGAAAATGTGCTAGATCACTGGAGACTTCTAAAGAAGATTCCTGAGATCCATGATCATATAGTGAATGTCCTGTAGGCTCTGAGGGACATGGCAAATGGCCTGTAGTCCCTTGGAAAGAAGGTGAGGTATCCTGAGATTCTACCTTGTGTGATGAGTACCCTAGCTCTTTTTGGGTAGATGTTGAATTCTCTGGAAACTCTGGGGTAGATGGCAAAGAACCCACAGTTTCTTGGACAGCCATAGAATGTTCTAGAGGCCATTGTTTACATCCCACAGTTGTGAGAGTACCTGCTGTCGTTAGGGGAGCTTTCTGAGCACATTGTGCAGATGATGAAGGTTTCACACTCCCTTTGGAAGATAACAATGGTTTTTTAGTTTTGGTACTAGAAGAAGATCCTTGTTTAGATGGCAAATTTTCTAGAGTCCTAGTTTCAGATTTGGGCAGTTGCCTAGCCCCTCTCAGAGACAGAGAATGTTTTTCAGCCCCTTGATTAGATGGCAATACTTTTTCCTTCCTATGGGCATGTTGGGTAGATCCTAATGCCCCTTTATGACATGGTGAAGGGCCTCCAGTCCCTTGTGCTGATATAGATTGTCCCAGATTGTCATTTTCTGATTGGTATTCTGTCCCTTCCCCTTGTTCAGATACCAAAGGCTCTAGGGTACCTTGTGCAGAAAGATTTTTAGATGCTTTACAAGGCGTGGAAGTTTTCAGAGATGTTTGGGGTAATGGCACACATTCTAAACAATTTTTTTTAGATGTGGACTTTCCCTTAGACCCTTGGATCTTTAGAAAAGGTTGCGTAGTTTTGAAGTCTATTTTGGAAAGTGACAACTCACTTTGAGCATGGCAAACATGTTCTGGAGCCTTTGGGAGAGATGGAAATATTCCCTGAAGCCCTGGAGCAGATGGTAAACATACTAGAGCTTTTGGGGTAGACAGAGAAGGCCACTGAGCCTTTTGGGAAGATACGGATTGTCCAGCATGCCCTTGGGTAGATTGGCAACTTACCATATTCCCTTGGTCATTTGTGGAACATTCCAAGGCCTTTGGGAGAGACATAGATGGTGTGGGACTCACCTGAGGATTAGTTACAGCTTTTGAAGTTCCTTTGGCATCAGGAGATGATGCAAGCCCCCGTTTTGCAGAAGGAGGAAGGTCAAAACTGTCTTCATCAGATGGGAAACTTCTGAAGCCTCCTTTGTCAGAAGGATCAACTCTTAACCTGTTTTTCCTAGAAACTCGATGCCTGGGGACCACTTTGTTAGAGAGAGAACGTCTACCAGTTCCCCCCAGAGAAGGCATGTAAAAGGAACACTCTTGGGTAGGTGGAGATAATTGTAGAGCACCCTGTTGAGATATAGTACATCCTAAGGCCTCTTGCTGAGATGGAGAAGGTCTTAATGTGCCCTGTGTACCTGCGCAAGTCTTGACTGTGGCTTCAGCATGTGGGGAAGGTACTAGAGCTACCTGTGTAGATGTGGTCTCTCCTAGAGCACCATGGACATATGTGAGAGGTCTAAGAACCTCATGGGCAGGTAGGGAAGTTTCTAGACCTCCTCCTTGTGTACATGTGGAAGTTCGAAGGGAACATTCTTCAGCTGAAGAAGGGGATAACACCTTTTGTATAGAAACATCAGGCTTCATGGCCATTTGGATGGGCAAAACAGCTTCCAAGCCCCCTTTGGAAGAAAAGGTAGAATCCAGAGCCTTTAAAGTATTTGGAATATGTTCTGGAGACACTTGTGGGCATGGAGAATGACCAATGGCCCTTTGTGCAGATGAGGAAGAGTCTATAGCACCTTGTGTAGTTGGAGAAGATGGCTGATACTCTTGAAGAGATAGGGAAGTTCCCATAGCCTCCTGTGAAGTTTGGGGAGATCCCATGGATTCTTGTGCATAGGTGGAATCCAAGGAATTCCCTTTGTTAGATGTACAGGATGCTACAGACCCTTGTGTATGCATATCACGTCCCACAGCCCCTCTTACACATGGGATTGGATCCAGAACATTCTGCACAGGTGGAATATGTCTTAGAACAACTTTTGTAGATGTGCCACATCCATAAGCCATTTCTAAAGATGGAGCTGTTTCTAGAACTCCTTTTGTAGATGTATTCTGTCCCACAGTCCCTTCCTCAGTTGGGTTAGTACTTGGAGAAATATGTACAGGTTTGGAAAACCCTAGCAGTTCTGATGTGTTAGTAGAAATTTTTAGAGCCTCTCCTACTGATACGGAATGATCTAGATTCCCATGGGGAGGCAGGGAATGTTGTATTGTCTCAGCACACTGTACAAGTATGGAACTTGCATGGCTCACTGGCAGTGTTTTGGTACAACCTTGACTCTTTTGGTCCTGATGACAAGTCAGGAGGGCCCTTTTGGATGGTAGGGGGTATATGAATAATTCTCTGTCAGATATGGACATTTTGAAGCCCAGCTGTTTAGAAGGAGCATCTTTCATTGTCCAATTGCTGGAGTGGGAATTTTCAGGATCCCTTTTCACAGAAGGAGAATATGTTATTCTCCTTTTATGTGGGAGAGCAGACTTGAGAACATGTCTTTGACCATCTCCTGTAGAGGGAGACAATCCTAGTGCTCCCCTGACAGATTGGGACGGTCTCAGAACCCCTGGTGAAGATGGCGAAGGTGCTAGATGACTTTGTGTGTGTGCAGAAGGCACAAGAGTCCATTGGGTGGCCTCGGGTGTTCCCACCACATCTTGTGTCTGTGTGGAACTCTCAAGAACTCCTTCTGAAAATGACAAAGGTCCTTGAGCTCCTGGTGTAGATGTTGGAAGTTTTTTCTCCACTTGAGCAGGTGTGAGCGTTGTGAGGCTCACATGGGAACTTGTGATTGCATTTAGCCCCCTTTGGACGGTAAGAGATGATCTAAGCCCATTTTTTAATGGTGTGGGACTTTGAAAGTCCTCCTGGATTAAAATGGAAGTTCTGAAATCCCCTTGGTCAGCAGGGTCAGTTCGCAAGCTCACTTTACTAGAAGCAGATTGCTTAGGGCACTTTGGGGATGAGGGGGAACATTTTTGGCTGTCTTTGTGAGAGGACTTATCTCTCTGCCCTGCTTTGGCAGCTGTCAAACATGTTAAACTCTCCTGGGAAGAAGTGGTACGACTTGCTCCATTTGTGAAAAATGAGAAGTCACTGATCTTACTTTTGGGAGAAGAAGGTTTGGAGCTGTCTTTTTCTGATTGGGCCTGTTGTAGGTCCCCTTGACCAGAGGGGTCTTGCCCAACATGCTTTGGAGGAGAAGTGGAAAGTTTGGAGACCTGTAGGGTAGCGGATAAACTTTTGAACCTCCTTCTGGAAGAGGAGACATGTATGATTTTTCTTTCAGGACAAGTGGAAAGTCTTTGGGATGCCTGGGCAGATGTGGAATGTCCCACAGACCCTTGAAAACCTTTGGTTAGTTCCAGAACATTTTGGTGGGATACAGACCATCCCTGAGCATCTGGAGGAGAAGTGGAAGATCCCAGAACTCCTTGGCTAGATAGGGAAGGGCGTAGGGAACCTTGAATGTTTGGGGAAATTACCTGTTCACATTGGCCTGCAGAAGACTCAGCAGAAGATGACCCAGGCACAGCAAAAGAATCAGCGGAAGATGACCCAGGCACAGCCGAATAGTCAGCAGAAGATGTTCCAGGCAGAGAAGAAGAATGAGCAGAAGATGTCCCAGGCACAGCAGAAGAGTCAGAAGAAGGTGACCCAGGCACAGTAGAAGAATCAGCACAAAATGTGCCAGGCACAGCAGAAGAATCTGCAGAAAATGGCCCAGGCACAGCCGAATAGTCAGCAGAAGATGTTCCAGGCACAGCAGAAGAATCAGCACAAAATGTGCCAGGCACAGCAGAAGAATCAGCAGAAGATTGCCCAGGCACAGCAGAAGGGTCAGCAGAAGATGTTCCAGGCACAGCAGAAGAATCAGCAGAAGATGTCTCGGGCACAGCAGAAGGGTCAGCAGAAGATGACCCAGGCACAGCAGAAGAATCAGCAGAAGATGGTCCAGGCACAGCAGAAGGGTCAGCAGAAGATGGCCCAGGCACAGCAGAAGTGTCAGCAGAAGATGGCCCAGCCACAGTGTGATCTTCTTTGAAGTTTGAACTGGCATCTTCACTACTGTGTTTTGTAGATGTTGCAGGTACGCTGCGACCCAACTGGTCAAAGTCCATAGGTTCTTCAAACCCAGTAGACACTGCCCGGCTTTTCATCACCTTCCCAGGTATGGGCACAGAAGATGAGGCCACTCTTTTTCTCGTGGCAGGCTGTAAAACAGATGGTCTGGTGTCCCTAGTCAGTGGGTTACTCATGCCCTCAGGAACCCTCAGAGGCAGTGGAACTGTCAATGTCCTGTTCTCTTTCAGATCCCTCAGAGGTTCCAGGGTACTCTTATTGGCTGAAGCCTTTATAAGATCTTTGAGTTCCTGTAGCTTTTCTGTAACCTTAGCGTCCGGTTTCTTGAATCTCTGGTCTTCATAGGGCTTTGTGCACCTGAACTTGTGCCTAGTCGGTCTAATGAGTCCCGGAGGTACAAAGTCCCTCGGGTTTGTGCTGATCAAGTGCTTCCCCCATTGGGGGACACTGAAGGGGGTCCCAGGCCGTGGAGGTTGGGAACCCTGCAAGTGCTTCCCCCCTTGGGGTAGGGTGTGAATATCCGGTTGAGGGACACTGAAGGGAGTCCCAGGCCGTGGAGGCTGGGAAAACGGAGGTCTACGGTCAGAGGGTAAAGTCCTTGCTGAGGCTCGCTGGCCTCTCTCCACACGTCTGGCCATTTTGAGTCATGAAGGAAATTGAAAGAAGAAATGGGAAAGGGTCTACTACCCCTTGAAGGGGCAGCGAATGTACTTGCCAATGGTGATTCACAGAAAGTAGCAGTTAAGCAGGATCGTTTGAGAGCGACTTTCTCTCCCGAGAAATGTGGACGCGTCCAGGAGGTGAAGGGCACAGAACTAGAGTGACCGTTGTTCTCGAGAATCAAGCAAAGTTCCACAGCGGCGGTCCTCGGGCCTGCACGGGCCTGTCTCGAGCTGCCTCACCTGGGAGTTCTGCTTGTAGTAGCAGGGCGATCATCCAAGCGTTCTGAATGGGGAGGGACACTGAGGACCGTCTTCCTTAGAGTCCAGAGTGCTACCTGGTCTGGTGCCCACTGTCAGTGGCCATGACAAGGAATTGTTGGAGCATCATGATTGGAAAGGGCAAGGGGTGCTTAGGAGACTGTGCTCTCAAGTCCCATTTGTGCCAGGATAGAACCCTCTAACTGGAGGCCATCGATGTTGCAGTGATGTCTGTTGGAGCCTCGTAGCTGGATCCAGAACCTTGCTAATCAGAGTCTGTGGGGGTTAGACAGTCACTTACATTTGTGTTACGGAAAGAACAAGTGTGAGAATTTGAATAGAGCTTAGAATGTATGGAATGATATTACAGAGAGTATTCTGTATTTTAAAGATGATCTATTCTAGATATATTTATGACAACTCTGAGCCTTCCTGGATGCAGAAAGACATCTCTAACTGACTAAATAATACTTACTCTGCAATATTACTATTGTGCAAATAATATGCTATAGATATTATATTATATTATTGTATATTATTATATTATTATGATATTATAATATATTATATTATATAATATATTATATTATAGATATAGATATAAGAGTACAGATGCAAGTTTTATTTCAAACACTTCCATCTGTGTTTGACTAAGTGCATTAGATTCAGAACACAGATGCAGTTGGACTCCTGAATGTAGCAACTATGGCCTTAAACAATTGCTTTGCCTGTCCCAGTTTGCAGGTTGAGTTCCTGTAACATTTACATATTTGGCTTACTTTTGGAAGGTCATCCAATTCTCCTGAAGACACAATAGACTAATGACTCACATTAGTGGCTCTGCCTGGGCCGATCGGTTTCATTCCCGTGACACAGCTGGAGCATAGTTGCACAGAATGATTTTTGAAACCCTTAGCCAAGTTGATTCTTTGAAAGGTCATGTTTGTATATCAGTTGATACACTGAGATAGTATAAAATTGCTTATACGTATGAAGATAACATTTTACTGACATGAGAAACTTGATTTGGTGGTTATACACCTTGCCAGTGTATTTGAGCAGTTTTTGATCTTGATGGATGAAGGGCATTTGTTTAGGTGCTATATTTGATTTTTTTGTGAATGATTTCTGTTTCCCTTTGGCTACACAACCAATAAGCCTTGCATCATTCAGAAGCACAGGGGTACTTTCCTATCATCTAATTATTTCCCTGTGCCATTAGCTTGGTGCTTTGCTCCATTCTTTCTCCTTGGAATTTCCAAATGCTTCATTACCCACTTTCTTGGTTTAACTCCAATATATCCCAATAATTTCAATTTTAAAGGCATCTTCTGCCAGGAAAATCTGTTCTTTTCTTTTAGTCTGGGGTAAATTCTGTTCTTGACTAATTCTGTCTTTACAGTGCTTATCCTCATACTAGTACATATCATAACTTTTGTCTCACTTATCTGAATTTCCTGTTGGACTTTGACAATCTTTGAAGAGATTGAATTTACATACCAGAATATTCCTGCTAGGCATGACTCAACAAAATTGGAAAATCTGGATGAAATGGACAATTTTCTATATTGATACCAGGTATCAAAATTAAATGAGGAGCAGATAAACCATCTAAACAGTCGCATAACTCCTAAGGAAGTAGAAGCAGTCATTAAAAATCTCCCCACCAAAAAATGTCTGGGGCCAGATGTTTTCAGTGCAGAATTCTATCAGACATTCAGGGAAGACCTAGTACCAATCCTCTTCAAGCTATTGAATCAAATAGAAACAGAAGGATCACTACCCAATTCATTCTATAAAGCTACCATTATGCTCATACCTAAAACACAGAAAGACTCAATATTGAAAGAGAACTACAGACCAATCTCTCTTATGAATATTGATGCTAAAATACTCAATAAAATTCTCTCAAACCAAATCCAACAACACGTCAACACAATTATCCATCAAGATCAAGTTGGCTTTATCCCAGGAATGCAGAGATGGTTCAATATTCAGAAATCCATCAATGTAATCCACTACATAAATAAACTCAAAGAAAAACACCACATAGTCATCTCACTAGACGCTGAGAACGCATTTGACAAAGTTCAACATCCCTTCATGTTAAAAGTCTTGGAAAGATCAGGAATTCAAGGGCCATACCTAAACATAGTAAAAGCAATATACAACAAGCCAGTAGCCAACATCAAACTAAATGGAGAGAAACTTGAAGCAATCCAACTAAGATCAGGAACTAGACAAGGCTGCCCACTCTCACCTTAACTATTTAATATAGTATTGGAAGTCCTAGCTAGAGCAATTAGATAACAAAAGGAAGTCAAAGAGATACAAATAGGAAAGGAAGAAGTCAAAATTTCACTGTTTGCAGATGATATGATAGTATACTTAAGTGACCCTAAAACTTCCACCAGAGAACTCCTAAAACTGATAAACAACTTAAGCAATGTGGCTGGATATAAAATCAACTCAAACAATTCAATAGCCTTCCTCTACTCAAAGGAAAATGGGCTGAGAAAGAAATTAGGGAAATGAGACCCTTCACAATAGCCACAAATAAAATAAAATATCTTGGAGTGAATCTAACCAAGCAAGTGAAAAATCTGTATGACAAGAACTTCAAGTCCCTGAAGAAAGAACTTGAAGAAAATCTCAGAAGATGGAAAGATCTCCCATGCTCCTGGATTGGCAGGAATAACTTAGTAAAAATGGCCATCCTGCCAAAAGCAATCTACAGATTCAATGCAATACCCATCAAAATTCCAAATCAATTCTTCATAGAGATAGAAAGAGCAATTTACAAATTCATTTGGAATAACAAAAAACCTAGGATAGGGAGAACTATTCTCAACAATAAAAGAACCTCTGGGGGAATCACCATCCCTGACCTCAAACTGTACTACAGAGCAGTAGTGATAAATATTGCATAGTATTGGTACAGAGACAGGAAGGAAGATCAATGGAATAGAATTGAAGACCCAGAAATGAACCTGCACGCACACCTATTGTCACTTGATCTCTGACAAGGGAGCTAAAACCATCCAGTGGAAAAGGGTCAGTATTTTCAACAAGTGGTGATCACTCAACTGGAGGTCAGCATGTAGAAGAATGCAAATTAAACCATTCTTATCCCCTTGTACAAAGCTCAACTCCAAGTAGATAAAGGACCTTCACATAAAGCCAGATAAACTGAAACTAATAGAAGAGAAGTTGGAGAAGACCTTCGAATACCTAGGCACAGGGGAATAGTTCCTGAACAGAACACCAATGGCTTATGCTCTAAGATCAAGAATTGACAAATGGGACCTCATCAAATTTCAAAGCTTTTGTTAAGGCAAAGGACACTGTCAACAAGACAAAATGGCAACCAACAGATTGGGAAAAGATCATTACCAATCCTCGATCCAATAGAGGGCTAATATCGAATATATACAAAGAACTCAAGAAATTATTCGCCAAACAACAAAATAACCCCATTAAAAATGGGGTACAGAGCTAAACAAAGAATTCTCAACTTAGGAAACATGAATGGCTGAGAAGCACCTTAAGAAATGCTCAACATCTGTAGCCATCAGGGAAATGCAAATCAAAACACCCTGAGATACCATCTGACACCATTTAGAATGGCTAAGATCAAAAATTCAGGTGATAGTAGATGCTGGCAATGATGTAAAGAAAGAGGAACACTCCTTCATTGTTGGTGGGGTTGCCAGCTGGTACAACCACTCTGGAAGTCAGTCTGGCAGTTCCTCAGAAAACTGGACATAGCATTACCTGAGGATCCAGATATACCACTCCTGGGCATATACCCAGAAGATGCTCTCCATCATATAACAAGACATATGCTCCACTATGTTCATAGCAGCCTTATTTATAATAGCCAGAAGCTGGAAAGAACAAAGATGTCCCTCAACAGAGGAATGGATACAAAATATGTGGTGCATTTACACAATGGAATATTACTCAGCTATTAAAAATAATGAATTCAAAAAAAATAATGAACTTGAGAAATTCTTAGGTAAATGGATGGAACTATAAAATATCATCCTGAGTGATGTAACCCAATCACAAAAGAACACACATGGTATTTACTCACTGATAAGCAGAGATTAGCCCAAAAGTTTGAAACAACAAAGATTCAACTAACAGACCACATGAAGCTCATGAAGAAGGAAGAACAAGTGTAGATGCCTAGATCTTTCTTAGGAGTAACTAAACCCCCAAGGGAGCAAATATGGAGACAAATCATGGGACAGAATCTGAAGGAGCTGTTGTATGGAGACCATTTCACCTGGGTATTCATCCCATGTACAGTCACCAAAAATAGATGCCAATATGGATGACAGGAAGGGAAAGCTGACAGCAGCCTGATAAGGCTGTCTCCTTAGAGGTCCCCCAGAGTCTGACATACTCAGAGGCAGATACTCACAGCTAACCACTAATCTGATCAAGGGTTTCCCAATGGAGAAGTTAGAGAGAAGACTGAAGGGTTGGTGGCCCCATGAGGAGAGCAACAATACCAACCAGCCAGAGCTCCCCAGGGTCTAAACCACCAGCCTAGGAGAACATATGGATGGACACATGACTCCAGCTGTATATGTAGGGGAGGATGGCCTTGTTGGGCATAGTTGGGAGAGAAGATCTTTGGTCCCATGAAGGCTGAACACTGACTGGGGGGTAGGTGGGGGGTAGGTGGGTGCACACTCTCATAGAAGCAGGAGGAGGGGGATGGAATAAGGGGTTCCTGGGTGGTGGTGGGAATGCAGTAAGGGAATAAAATTTGAAATGTAAATATTATATCCAATAAAAGAGAGGGAAAAAAGAAAAGTGGTTAGAACCAACATCCTTAATAAAATGTCAGCCCTCTTAAAAAATTATCTTGATACTAAAATTTGTTTTGAGAATTGTAAATTGCAGAATGATCAGCCTTGGTGTATCTACTTCATCAAGCAAGCTGGGAAGACCTGCTAAAACCTCTGATGTCCTGGAATTCCATCTTGATGCAGTGAAGACACAGCATCAGAGGCTTATCAATTTACTCTCCCCCCCACTCCTCTTCTAATATCTCAAAGCTTTTAATCAGCTTGAAGAAGCTAATGAAGAGTCAGCGCCCCTATTCCCTGGGCTTGGAGACTAAGGTGTAAATGTTGGGCTGGCTTTCTAGGGGAAAGTAGTGGTTTTGTGAGAATAGAGAGGATTAGCTAGGATTTATTGCATAGCCATAACCTATTGGTAGAAATCTGTACAATTATTATCAAGATGAAGATATAATTTCTTAAATGGCACTAATTTACTTTGATTACAAATTTTAAGGTTTTCATTGGTATGAGCTTCTTATTGATATAAAAGTGTGAAGAATATTGTTACTCTCATTGGCATTGTACCAGTATAACACATTTAGGAATACAAGGCTTAGACCAAGTCCTTCTTTAACTTTTTTTAACTGATTTGAGATGGTTAGCCTGTGAGTTAAGGTACTATAGCAAATTCATGGCTTGGAGTTTATCGTTAGTGTGTTTTCTATGTTTTACTTAGAAATAGCTGAGTGGAGTTAACAGACAACATTTCAGATTACCTCACATGGATAGTTTGTTTTCAAAATGTCAGAAGATCACAGAATTGACATTTCTGTATTAATGTTCACTTTGATTAGAGACCTGTCTGCTCCTGACAGCTTCCTGTATTGAATTCTAAGATGAAATTGAGCATCTTTGGAGTTACTACAGTTGTGGTGAGACAGCCACTAGACAAGAATTGCCTCTCTCCATCTACAGACAAATTACTGTCCAGAAAAGGACACACTTGCAGAATGGTCAACTGATTATATCTGCCTAGACAGAGTAATCAACCCTTAATGATTCTGCAGTACTAAGGTCTGTCAGATGATCCTGGGCCAGAAGATGCTCCAACGTTTTGTAGTAGAGGGAGTGTCCAGGTGTTCAGAGGTCTCTATAAATTGCCTAAGGTTTAGAAGCTATGCTTTGTGCTTCCCACAATTATAGTTAACTCAGTCATTCTGCATTTCTGACGGGGTTGAAAACTTATAGGCTCATAGCCAGTCCTGGATATTTACCTTGAGAGAAAAGATTTGAGTGGGTAGTTTTCAGCTGACATTCATTCTAAAGCCAAGGAAAAAGCCAGGTTCACAACTAAGTGTTTTAGTTAGGATAGATGACAGAGGTTCTGGTTAGTCAACAAAAGGATGGACTGGGTATTCGGACTATCTTGTACCTCACTGGTACAAATTGGCATAAATATGCTCTAATTGTATTTTGAGAGAAAAGTTTTGTTTTAACAGGAAGGGTGATATGTAGGAGAAACTAAGGTGGGAGGAATACTGAAAGGAAGAGAAGGAGTAAGGAGAAGAAGGAGAGGAGAAGCTAGGTGATGAGAGAGAGAAAGATGGGGGAGACAGGGAGGCAGATGTTCATGTATCTCCACCAGTCAAAGATAGTTGATATATCTAGGTTGGGTAGTGGGTTACACCTCTGATTGAGCATTACCAAACTTATAAAGCCTTTGATTAACATTTTTTAAAAAGTGTATAAATGCAAAAAGGAAAAGGGGGCATGGGATAGGGGTATTCTTAGAGGGGGAATGGAGAAAGGGGATGGCATCTGAAGTGTAAATAAAATATCCAATAAAAAATTTCTATTGCTGCTTCTTCAAAGGTGCTCTGGTGTTTAGTATATTGCTTCTTTGTTCTCCATATTGATTTATATCCCTATGGCTCAGAATACCCATGTTTTCTCACACTGTTACCCAATCATATTGCCATTCTATAGTTTGAAGCTCAGTTTGACCCAGTATTGGCCAGTGGAATTTGATGTGTTTCTCTGATGCCTCTGGAATATTTCCTGAGTCTGAACATTTCACTCTGTGTCTTTGTATAGTACATGGAAAGGCGGGGCACCTGGAAATGTAATAGTAAATGGACAAGCTCACACTTCCACTTTGTGTATATATTCCCTGGCATTGCTGGGTGTGTTCAGGGTTATCAACTAGGAAGAAGAAAGGGATCCTGTATTACTTCTACTGAAGTAGTCTGGCCAGACAAGCCACCATCATTCCATCCTCTGGGATTTAGCTGCTTTCTCCTCCTGGTTTCCTCTACTACATGTTTATTTCCTGTGTGTTACCTTCCAGTGTGACAGAGAAAGGTTTGATCTCTGTATCCCAGAAGCATGAGCTCATTGAGAAGAATGCAGTGTGCTGTGGAGACTCCTGGCCTGAATGCATGTATAGAATGTGTGTTTGCTCTGGGCAGGCTTTTTCTCTTCTACCATCCTATCCTACTTAACAGGTTATTCATATCCTGTCTCATGTTCATCAGCAGTCTTTTGAGGTTAAGTGTGATTCCATGAACATAAACACTGTGCCAACTCAAAAAGAAGGAGGGACAAAGACTCTCTGGAGTAATTCTTTTACAGCAGGTGTCCATGAACTCAAGGGTAGTTACTAAATTAGTGGTCCTCAAATGTGGTGTGTGCTGCATGTGCAGCTCTCTCTGGTGTCATTCTTAATATTGTTCCATCACAATCTTCCCATGTAGTGTTGAGTTCCTAATACACCCCTTTATTCTCCACATGGGAAGCACTTCCAACTACTTGCCTAGGAAATCTTTGGGATCTTCATATGGAACACACACACACACACACACACACACACACACACACACACTTCCCACCCCCCACAGGCATGCACCAGTTAAACTGTAATTGCCTTGGCTACCTCAAAGGCAATTTCTAAAGGCACTCCTAAATCTACCTCTGCTACCCCATGTCCAATCAAGGAAGTGGCCAGTGGCCACTTATCAGAAATTTCACATGGCTCTTTGGCCTTATCTACTGAACCTCTTATGTCCATCCATCTTTCTCTCCCATGTCCTGGTGGTTCCTTTCTTCTCCCTCCTGATTCCTAGCATTTGCAACTCTGTGGTCCTGACCCATCTCTCTTTACACAGTCATTGGCCACTGGCATCTTTATTGATCAATCAAAATCCCATTGGGAACAAAGACCTTTAAGTTTTGGACACACATTTCCCAGTTGAATCAAGCATTAGAACCAGTCCCAACAACCAATGTAATAGTAAAGTCTCCAATTCATATAACCTGTATCTTTAGAGAACAACATTACATCATACCACAACACCACATCTAATCACACCACACTATAGCACATCACCACACACCATAGCGCACCAGAATACACCACAACACACCAGAGCAGCACACTACATCACACCACATCACACTATAGAACACCACACTACACCACACTACACTACAGCATATACATTCTTGTGCCACCTGACACACAGATTGATATAAAGAGCAAATAAAATTTGTACATTTTAATGCATTTTCTTCAGTCTTTATGTTGTACTGTCTTCCAAGTGTTTCTCTTTACCCTCTATATACTTGTCTCTCTTTTAAGAACTTCCTTTTGTCCTGATGAAAAGTATGTGTCATGTTAACAAACCAGTTTTTCTTTGTATTTTGTGTGTTAATCCCCTTAAAGTCCTAAAGAATAATTTATCTACACGTAGAAATTCAAGGTGGACAGCTGGTTTATTCCAACATCTGCTGTGCCACATTCTCTGGACTATGTGACTTCTTGAAATAAATTGTGTGTGTGTGTGTGTGTGTGTGTGTGTGTGTGTGTGTGTTTGTGTGTGTGTGTGTGATTTCTAACAGAAACAGGGTACAACTTTCAATGGTTTCAAGATGTTTTCCTTTGTTTCTATTTTCTGGTGTCTTGATTTACTACAAAATTTTCAGCATATCTGTTTTTCTACTATGTGTTTTTTCACAAGTAGATTTACGTTCTCCTTTCATGTCACATATTTCATTGTGCTCTCTCTGTCCAACCTCCTCACATCTTGTCTACTACTGTTTGTCCACTTTCTAGATTCATGACCTGCACACACACACACACACACACACACACACACACACACTCAAATACACACAAACATAGAAACACACACACAGACACACACACATGGACACACACACACACACACACACACACCAGCAAGAGGGAGAAGGAATGGGATGAGGAACTATGAGACAAGGACCGAGGGCAGACAATGTTTGGAATGTAAATAAACAAAAAAGTTAGAAATAAAATAAATTTTAAAAGAAAGTAGAAAAAAATGACTGAACATAGACAGCAACATTGGAGAACAAGGAACCTTCCAGGTTGGGTTGGATGTAAAGTATCTGATTATGGTGAATGCAGGGACTGCACCCTCCATAAAACAGACTAGGAGGGCGTTTGTGGTTATGATGGCTGTGAAGGTCCTCTGCATATCACCTAGGCTATTGCACCATTTGTTAATCTCGGTTCTGAGATCTACTTCCTGTGGTGGCCAGATGCCATCCAACCAGATAGCTTTCATGTCATCAACGTAACTCTGCACCCTGGAAATCAGTGATTGAAACTGTCAAATTGCAGCTGATCCCAATGCAGAGCCTGCGTGCCCAGAAGTGAAGAAAAGGGGCTTCACAGGAGATCACATAATCTAAGGGGAAGGATGAAAACTGTTTCCTCAAGGGGCGGGATCTAGACAATTCTGTGTGATT
This sequence comes from Arvicanthis niloticus, assembly GCF_011762505.2. NCBI lineage: Eukaryota > Metazoa > Chordata > Mammalia > Rodentia > Muridae > Arvicanthis > Arvicanthis niloticus. The sequence continues at coordinate 6,125,486 of NW_023044978.1, read as the reverse complement.
GTCTCTGTAACGCTGTGTCTGATCTTCAAGGTACAACCTTCTTCTGTACCTTTCTAAATGTATGTTTTTGCTGAAGAAGTAGTTCAAACCTACATTTGAGCAGCCATGGGGCCCAGGACTCAGAGGGCTCCTGGTAGGCTCCCCTGAAGGGAGGGACATAAGGCTAAATGTAGCCCCAGGTGGCCTCTCTGTACCCATCAACACAATGCCATCTTCAGAACCCCTGCTTCAAAATGGTGTGATGTTACTAACCCTGCAGAAAGACATTGTAATTACTTTGTCATCATAGTCAAGTTATTGTGGGTGTGCCATGTTTGAAAGAAGATAAAATTTGTTACTATTCATATTATTTTGTTTCATTGAATAGAGATTGTTGTGTCCTATAAGCAAAAGTTAAAAATCCCATAAAAGTAGTAAACAAGAAATCATGAATGATTCCGAAAGAAATGATGCAGATCCCTTGAAGCTAAAGGAAGGCAGCTTCCGGGACTGTGGCTTGATATAGGCTTTGATGAGTGGTATGCATGTGTGGAGCTGTAGCTCAGTGGTAGAGCACTTCCTTTGCATGCATAGGGTCCTGGGTTTGATTCCCGGTATCTCCATACTTCTACATTTTTCTTGTCAGGGACTTTTTTTTAACATAGGGTGTCACAGCCTGGACCATTTCCATGGAGACCTCCATAAACCTGAGACTATAATAAAAAAGCTCATCGATGACCATGACAACAGTGTTCCTCTAGAACCCTGATGACATTTCCACAGAGACTTCCATAGCCTGGGCAGTACAGCGTGCTCAAGCCTCCAGGAATAGGTTTTGGTCACAGCTTGACCAAAGCTCTGCTTTCATGCTGGTGGCAGTTGCCTAGAGGATGTGCTTTCTTAGGTCATAGATAGATAACAAGGGTGAATGAGTTCTGCTTTAAGAAAAAGAAAGCGAGGGCTGGGTGGAGCATTCCTAGGTACTGAGCAGAGAGAGGAGCCTTATGGTTGTCATAGTAACCTGGGGTCTTTTGGAGACCTTCTTCAATGGAGACCTAGTTGATGCAGTGAGAGAAGCATTCTCTCTTACCAAGATTTTGGGTTCCCAGAGATGAAAACTTCAATGTCCCTGAGGGTGGGAAGACAGGTGCAGGGATCCCAGACCCGAGTTGGCTCACTTCCACCTTGGGATTTGTGGCTAGTGAGTCCCCTCCAGAAAGAGAGAGACATAGGGCAGTCTGCCTCTCAGAGGGTGCTGTTCTGTACCATGATGCACAGGTGCCATTTCCGGGGAGGGGAAGTGAGGAGGGGGAGATAGGAGAGAACAGAGTGTGTACACTGAGGTCCCAGTATTCCCCTAGTGAAACCGGTATGAGAGGTGGGACATTAGGTGGAAAATTCTAAACAATAGTCTATGATGGTCCTGTATAGATGTCTCAGATGATTATTTACATATGCAGTTGGCTAGAATACTTTCTTTTCCTTTCTTTACTAATTTTTGGTGGTGTTGGGTTTTGTTTTTTGTTTTTGTTTGTTTGTTTGTTTTTTAAACCTCCAGGTTTGCTTTGTTTTGAGACAGTATCATGGTGTCCTAGCCTGGCTTAGAACTCTAAATGATCCTCCTACCTCAGCTTCGTGGTGATGGGGTTTTAATTGTGGAAAACCTATGGGCTTTGGATTAACCAGAAATTTTAAGTTGTCGATTTTTGAGGTACCAACTCTACCAAGTGACCCTGGTTCTCCTCAGAAGCCCCAGCCATGCTGCTGTCTGCATACCTGACTTGTTAGTGTTGCTAACAAATCCCTTATAAAATGAGCAATCTTACTCAATGTCCCAGTTCACACAACAGCCCATGTGCAACCTTTCACATTTTTCAATTTCTGTTTACTGCTTGACTTTTGGAAGCTTTTGGCAAGTTCCAGAAAAGTTGCTACTGGATATGAACTGTTCAAATTTTTCCCCTAGTCATGGACTGAAAGCTTCTCATTTTTTAACCAATGGAAACTTTTATATTTTATAGATTTCACCTTCTCCAGTTCTCCAATTTTGGTTTCCTTGCTGTTTTTCTGTGAAATATTCATGTAGCATCACGTGATAGAGAGTGGGTTTTTTTTCCTGTGTCATGATATATACTTTATTTGATAACTGTGTACCTCCAAATTATATTTTAATATTTAACATATTTTATTTGACAGCTCTCATAGCCACAAATGCCCTGCTGTTCTGTTTATGGAATGTGCAGCCCCTGCATTGACCATGATCAGATACATCCAACCCAACATTGAAGGTTCCTTGTTCTCCAATGTTGCTGTCTACAACAAGAGAAATTCAGTCATTTCTCTTCTTTCTTTTTAAATTTACTTTATTTTTAAGTTATTTTCTTTGTTTACATTCCAATCATTGTTTTCCCTCGGTCCTTGTCTCATAGTTCCTCATCCCATTCCTTCTCCCTCTTGCCTCTGAGAATGTGCTCCCCTCCTGCCTCCTCCTTAATTAGGGCCTCAAGTCTCTTGAAGGTTAGGTACATCTTCTCCCCTGAGTCCAGACCAGGCAGATCTCTGCAATATACCTGTGAGGTGCCTTGGATTGGCCCTGTATGCTGCCTGGTTTGTGTCTCAGTCTCTGGGAGCTCCCTGGGGTCTATGTTGTTTGAGTCTGCTGGTCTTCCTATGGGGTCACTCTCCCTTTCATCTTCTTCAGTCCTTTTCCTAATTCAACCAATTCAACCATAGGGGTCCTCAATGACTTCAGGTCAATTGTTGGGTGTATGTATCTGCCTCTGTCTCAGTCAGCTTCTGGTAAAGACTCTCAGAGGACAGTCATGCTAGGCTCCCATGTGTCAGCACAAAATAGCATCAGTAATAGTGTCAGGCCTTGGGTACCCCATAAGATGGATACCAAGTTGGTCTGGACAATGAGACCCCTTTCCTTCAATCTCTTCTCCATTTTTGTCTCTTCTGTTCATCCAGACAGGAACAAATATGAGTCAGAAATTCTGACTGTGGGTTAGTGATCCAGTCTATCTACAGGAGGTGGAATCTTTGAGTTCCCTCTCCCCACTGTTGGGCATTTTGACTAAGGTCACCTCCAATGAGTCCAGAGAGCCTCTTCCCTCAAGGGCCACAGGTACTATCTAGAAGGACCCCCTACTTTTCACTCCCAGAGGCTGCATATTTCCAGTCATACTCCTGGCCCTCTGGGCTTCTCTCCTGTCCCCACTCCCCACCCATATCTCATCCTGTTCCTCTTTTCCCTTCTCCCTCCCCAATCCCGAGCAGATTCCTCCCTCCCTCTGCCTCCCATGATTATATTCTTCCCACTTCTAAGTGGCATCAAAGGCTCTTCACTTGGCCTTTCTGCATGTTACTATGGTCTGTAGGCTGTATCCTAGGTATTCAGTACTTTTGGGGTAATATACACTTAACACTGAGCACATACTATGCATGTCCTTTTGGGTCTGAGTTACCTCAGGATATTCTGTATTGGGATTAGCTCTTCTTTGACAGTCTGGTAGAATTCTTCATTAAAACCATTTGACTCTGGGTGTGTGTGTGGGGGGGCGGTTGATGATTATACCTATTTACTTAGGGTTTATGGAACTGCTTAGATAGTTTATCTGATATTGATTTAACTTTGGTATGTGATATCTGTCTAGAAAGTCACGCATTTCATCCAGATTTTCCACTTTTGTAGAGTATAGGTTTTGTAGTAGGTCCTGATGATTTTTATGAATTTCCTGGTTTTCTGTTGTCCTGTCTCCCATTTCATTTGTCATTTTGTTAATTTGGATATTGTCTCTGTGCCCTTTAGTTAATGTGGCTAAGGCTCTATCTTGTTGATTTTTTTCAAGAACAAGCTGTTGGTCTTAATGAACCTTTGTATTTTTCTCTGTTTCTAACTGGTTGATTTCTGCCCTGAGTTTGATCATTTCCTTCAGTCTACTCCTCCTGGATGTTTGCTTCTTTTTGTTGTAGAGCTTTCAGGTCTGCTTTTAAGTTGCTCATGTGGGATCTCTCCAATTTCTTTATGAAGGCACTTTAGTGCTATGAATTTTCCTCTTAATACTGCTTTCTCTGTGTTCCATATGTTTGGGTTTTATGTGCCTTCGTTTTCATTGAATTCTATAAAGATGGCAGAGTATATAAGACTGTTTCTAAGATTATGGACATTGCTCTACTTCACTGACTATAGGAATACTTCAAAAATGCAATCAAAATAAGGCTATAACTTCAAAAAGACAAGAAGTACTGGCAGAAAAGAGGAGGTAGCAAGAGAGAGTGAGAGCAAGTAATAAAAGTGAAGACAGAAGCAAAAGGAGAGGAAAGGAGAGAGGGGACCCAAGGTCAAGTGTGGGGAAGGGATAAGCAGTAGCATTCCATTGCCAATGGGGACGGAGTGCTTAGGCAGTGGTGAATAACTGCTGATACTCAAAAGACCCAGTGCTAAGAAGATGTGTGTTAGTATATCTCTGTGTTCATGATCCTTTTGCATTATGTTTCACTCTGGGGGTTTTCCTTAAAGTTTCCACTTTTATTTGTAACAAATTCATGGTTTTCTCCTAAAATATGATAATGATAGCTTCTACTCCCTGTACTCCTCCCAGATCCAGTCCACATCCCCTTTCATCTGGATGACCTGTGTTTCTGTCTCTCATTACAAAAGCACAGGCTTCTAAGAGATTAAATGAAAAAAATAATAAAATAACATAGAATAAGATAAAACACAACTATCACATAGAACGTGAACAAGACAACAGAAGAAAAGAGCCCAAGAGTAGGCACAAGAATGAGACCCAGCTATTCACATAGTCAAAGGTCCCACACAATACAAACCTGAAAGCTATAGTATAATATATTCAGATAACGTGGAGCAGTCCATTTGACTTTATAATAGTGACTTTATAATATATAATATATTATATAATATAATTTTAATATAATAGGATATTAAAATCCTTTCTGTTATTGAAATTGCAATAAGAACTCTGTCTGTCTCCACCTGTCAAAATGTAGTTGATTCAGAGATAGATAGCAGTTATTTATAATTTCAAACAAATTCCAACAAGTTGTAAACCAATTGACTAAAGGTTATAAAATAGAAGCAAAGATTTATTGTAGGTGCAAGGACTGAGGGTATAATAATGGCTGTGTTTATGTATCAAAACTTCAATGATAATTCAGTTATGCTCTTTAACTCTGCACCAGCCTGTAGAGCTAGTGGCAGATAATGAATGTCTAGTCTTATTGGATACATATGCAAACATCACTGATGCAAAATTCTTATTCAATTTATGAAGTGAATTTGTGTTTGAAATTTTAGCAAACTTTTGTGAAAAAGAAAAATGGATGCGTGTAAAAACCATGTGATGTATTCCCTAGAAAAGTTACCAAAAACTAGGACCATTACCTTGTATGGCATTGTTACATCAGAGCAGGAGGAGACAGCAAAATTAGGAGGAGGAAGGAGAAAGACAGCAGAGTGGAGTTACTTACAGATTGAGAGGGAAGTTGGGAATTAAGAGAGTAATACCCAGAATGCAGACAGAAAGAGGGACAAAGAAGAGGCTGCAGAGAGAGAAAAAGGAGCAGGCAGGCTTCTCCTTGCCATGAGACAGAACACGTCTTTTCTTAACAGCAAGGCAGGCTTGGTCTTACTAAAGAGGACAAAGCTTATCTCTTTCTTACAGACTTGGTTTAATTCATTTAGCAATAAAAGGGTTTTCATTCTCTATGAAATGAAGATGTTAGCTCATCTTTTAAACAGAGTGTGTGAATTCTCTCTGCACTCATACTTGGACTTTTGACCTGTATGCATATGTAAGTATGGATGTGTGTGTAAAAGTATGTAATTATGATATAAGTATGCAACTGTGTTCAGCAGGAATGAATGAAGATGTATCGATGTGTATACATGATTTTGTGTATGAATTTATGTATTCACGTATATTTGTGTTAAAGGTTTTTCTTTTGTGAGTGACTCTCTTCTGGTTCAACACAAGTCTCTTGCTCTAAACCTCTCTCCTGCCTGACAAGCTAGAGGCAACTATTCTGGGAAAGAAGAAAAAACCCTGACAATTAGTCCTTTACTTAATCCCCCCATGTTTTATCATGAGGTGCTAAAAGTCAGAGACTGCAGTGTCTGGCCTCAAAGGACAGGCAGGCCAGCTACTGTGGAAAAGTAACTTGGACTTAAGATAGGCAAACATTATTATTATGAAAATCACAAGGCCAAGTGTTGTTCCCACTGATACACTCTGCTCCAACAAGTGTTGGAGCAGAACAAGAATGTCATAATGGTCTCTGAAAGAGTATTACTCAGAAAAAAATCATGAAATTTGCATGCAGCTGGATGGAAGAGTACACTCTTCTTGAGTGAGGTAACTCAGATGCAGAAAGAAAAATATGAGATGTATTTGCTTACATGTGGTTATCATCAGTTAAATAAATAATAATAACCAAGCTACAGTTCATCGACCCAGAGAGGTTCTGTATAGAAGAAGTACAAGGTGGACACAAAAATCTCTCTGGGAGGAGAGAATAGAGTAGATAATGTGGATGAATGGGGAGGGTGCAAGAATAGGAGGATTACATGCATTGGGAGAGGGGTGATGACATTGATGAAGAGAATGTGGTAGAAACAACACTAATGGGTAGTTGGGAGGTGGTAAGGAGATTACTGCAGTAGAAACATTGTAAAATATATGAAGTCCATGCAAGTGTAGTATCCAAATAAGGAGAAAGTTGGAGTCTAAATTGGCCTTCTCAGGTCCCCATGCAGGGATAATAAAATCCAGTTGAGAGCGTCACATAGCACCCCAGGAATTGCTGAGACCATACATAGTTTGCTCTCTGCAAAGTGAGAGGAACCTTCAATTCTTAAAGAAACACACACACACACACACACACACACACACACACACACACACACACACACATCTCATTGAACATGGAGAGGTGTAGAGCTGGTGTCTACCTACACAGATCTTTCACCCCTACATTCTGGTGTCTTTGGTACAGGAAAGTACTCTGCAAGCCACCAAAAGAGAAATGCAAACATCAGTCCAGCCACAAATATCTGGATCTACATGGTGGTCCCAAATGCAAAATATGCTAGATCATCTGTGGCATAATCCTGTGGGAGTAAACAACCTACATCTGAATTGACTTAAGGCCCAACCCACTACAGGGGACCTACCCCTGACACTGCTTTGGTGATCAAGACCAGAGACTGGATAGCCCAGAGACCTAGAGTAAATCTAAATGCTATGAGTCATAACACAAAGGGGGGGAGATAAAACAAAGTGGGGAGATAAAATGAATCTTGAGGTAGCCTCAGGTAAAATATGTTTTATTTCTGCAGACCTAATTGTGACATTCATTCTGATGCACTTATTCAGACCTGGCTTGTACATAGAGAAACTAGGTAGACAACACTGGTTTAGAAAACAAAACCCAGGTAAATGTTCTGTGACCAGAATTTGGTGGTCCTATGTTCTGGATGGCTTGGTTTAGGACTATATCATCTATTTAGAACATGATCTCATGTTTGCATTGCATATGCTAGGCCTGTGCACATTTGCCTTCTCCTGTCATTGCTGGTTGCATGAAGACAGTATTGGGATGGGGGTGTTGTAGGTCTCTTGTTCATTGCTTCTGGGGTCTTGGGCTCAATGAGACTGTTAGCTCAGGTCTGACCCCAAGTGCTTCAGTGTTAACATTTTCTGCTCTGGAAGATATGGGGCTGAATGGGATTCTATAGGGACCATCAACTTCTCCCTCCTGTGGAGCCACTGCTGGTCTAACTGGTAAATAGGAGCTTGCTGCCAATTCAAAGGACTGCATTGGAGATAATGCAGAAGAAGCAGGTTGGGAAGTCTTCATTCCATGGTCTTCACAGGCACCCAAGAGAATGAGGAAACAATAAGGAATGGAAGGACTAATGGAAGGAGTGCATTTCCATAAGTAGCTTTAAAGTGACTGGATACACTGTCTGTGGGTAGATAGGTTACACATGTTATTAATAAACCACCATATTACCTAGCTTTCCTGACTAAAGGACATCCCTCTTCTACAGTTGGATATTTCTGTAGGAGGAAAGAAGCCAAGGAAAAGTCAGGTAACAGTGAAGCCAAGCAAGATAAGAAGGTATCTCCTAACCCTTAGATCTAGAGAGCCTTTCTTGCTGAGTCTAGAAACACAGCTGGTTAAATCAAAGTAGTCTGCATAGATAATGAAGCACAGTTTCCCCAAGGACATTTTAAGTAATAAACAACAAATCTTATTTGGGCCAGACTGTTTATAGTCTTCAGGTTTACTATATTAGCACCCCCTTCTCCTTCCTACATCTGCAAACTACATACTGAAAAAGCCCCTTACATGTTGCTTCACAGAAAGGCTATCCTAAAAGCCAGCTCATGCTGTTTCACTTCATTTTAAATCCCCAGGTACATTTTAAACTTTGCTTTTAACCTTGTTTGATATTATATGCATTGAGACATATGACTCCAAATTCCACAGGCTCATAAGTATAAGCATCTCAATGCCACCTACGGGGTACATCCTCTTGAAAAGCATATGCCCACCCAATTCTTGTGCTTACTTGCATAGTGTCTTGTGTCCTTTTTCTACATGACTCTTTGTCTTACTACTTAATAGACTCAGTGATGTTGCTTCATGGTGACTATTTCTGAAATTCCTGTCTAATGTGGAATCATTGACTACCTTTATATGAGGAAAATTCCCTGCACTGCAGGGGACACAACTCCTGCTTGTCTTGACATTTGTTTATGTTTATGTTTTCACCTTCCCAACCAAGATTGTTTGGTTCAGACAACAATGGAAAATACATGTAAGGACTGAAACTGTTTTGATGAATAAGAACTGTGTGTGCCTGTATGCATGTTGCATATTTGGTGTGTGTGTGTGTGTGTGTGTGTGTGTGTGTGTGTGTTTGTGTCTGTGTGGATGTATGTGGATGTGGATGTGTGTTTTTCTGGGTATTGAACCTAGTCACTTGCATAGGCTAGTAAATCACTGTAATGTCATGAAAGACATTTTCAACTTTTATATATGAATGTCCCTCCTAATATAATATTTAAGAATAGGAATAAGGGCTGGAGAGATGGCTCAGCCCTTCAGAGCACTGACTGCTCTTCCAGATGGACACAGTTCCATTCCCAGCAATCACACAGTGGGTCACAACCATCTGTGATGTGATCTGATGTCCTCTTCAGATGTGTTTGAAGACAGTGACAATGTATTCAACTATAGGAAACAAACAAATCATTAAAAGAGGAATTGAAATATTATCCTACTTCTGGTATTTAAAGAAATATTACTATTATATAGTGTAGAGAAGATGCCACGAGGAGAAGGCTGACATGAAAAGAATCTGTTTCTCACAGTTTCTAAAGTCATCCTACACAACTCCACACAGGGTTTGGCAAAAAATTCAATCGAGTAGAAATTAGTACTTGTACTGTTAGCATTGTTTGGTAACATGAGATGGCCAATTGGCACTCAGTCTCCTTCCTTAATAGGAGATGAGGCTTTAGGCTCACCTTTACATATTTTAGAAAATGGTCACTGCTCTAGGTTTTCATATCATGCATCAAATGCTTCTCAATTCCAACTATCTCTCCCTGTACTCTCTCCCTCAATGCAATCTCCTTACCCATGCCACCCGAGCTTCTCATTTTTGTCCATCCCAGTGTACCAATACATTCTACTCTATTTCCCCATACCATTGGCATCCATGTAACCACCCCAGTCCCTTCTTATATACCTGAATTCAGTGAACCTACAGACTGTAGACTACACATCACTTATATAGTATCGAAAGTCTTAGTGTTTCTATTGTTACAAAACACTATGACCAAAAAGCAAGTTGGGAAGAATAGAACTTACTTAGCTTACACTTCTTTATTGCTTGTCATCATTGAAGGCAGACAGAATAGAAACTGAAATGGTGCAAAAACCTGGAGGCAGAAGCTGTTGCAGAGAACAGGGGTGGGTACTGCATAGTGGCTAGTTCCACATGATTTGCTCAGTTTGCTTTCTCATAGAAAACTCCGAGCCACAAATCCTGTGATGGTAGTACCAACAATGATCAGGATTCCTCCCATCAATCTTTAATTAAGAAAATGCCCTTCAATCTTGCCTGCACAGCCCGATTTTAAGGAAGCATTTTCTCAATTGAGCTTCTCTGCTCTTGGATGATTGTACCACGTGTCAAGTTGACCAAAAAAAATCCAGCCCAGTTAATATCAACATTTAAATCAATAAATACCAAATATATCTACCTGGGACTGTGTTATTTTACTCAGGATGATTTTTTTCTATTTCCATCCATTTGTCAGAAAATTTATGATGATGTTAATTTTTCATAACAGCTGAGTAATATTCCACTGTATAAATATACCACATATTCTTCATCAATTATATATCTTATGGAGATATAGGTTGTTTCCAGTTGCTGGCTATTATGAAGGCAGCAGCAATTATCATGGTTGAGTAAGAGTCCTGGTATGATGAAGCATTTTGGAAATCTTTTCCACCTATCAGGTGTCTCTGGATGAGTCTCCCTCTTGATTTATGATTTTGCTAATTGGGATATTCTCTCTTTGCATTTTAGGTAACTGGTTAAGGGTTTGTTGATCTTTGCAATCTAGTAAAAGAACCAATACTTTGTTTCATGGAATTTTTTCTATTGTTCTTTTTCTATTTGTTGATTTCTACTGAGAGTTTTATCATTTCCTGCCACCACTTCTTTTGGGTGTCATTTCTTCTTTTTGCTCTAGAGCTGTAAGGAAATGCAGACTGAGAGGACATTGCTCAGACTGCTCCATTAGAGAATATATGATTTTTTGTGAGTTGTGATTAATTTCTTGGTTTTTGTCTTTGTGTTGCAAATTTCCTTCTATTATTCTCTTTAGCCTAGATTAGTGAAAATGTGTTCTTTACATTATAAAATATTTTTAATATTATTTTTATTATAAAATATCTTGCCAGGTGGTAGTGGTGCACGGCTTTAATCCCAGCACTTGGGAGGCAGAGGCAAGCAGATTTCTGAGTTCGAGGCCAGCATGGTCTACAGAGTGAGTTCCAGGACAGCCAGGGCTACACAGAGAAACCCTGTCTCAAATAACCAAAAAAAGGTCCTGGATCATTTTGATTGTGTTTGGCTTTTATTTCTTTAGGGGGTGGGTCTTCTTTAATGGTTTCTACCAGTTTACCTGTGTTATCTTGTATTTCTTTAAGAGAGTTATTTATTTCTTCCTTATAGTCTTCTATCATCTTAATTCAATAAGATTTTAGGTTGTAGTCTTGATTTTCAGGTGGGTTAAGAGTATCCAGGGCTTGCTGTGGTTAGAGAACTTGGTTGTAATCATGCCAATTGGCATTGTTTTCTCTTGTTTATTTCCTGGGCTTGCCTCTCACCATCGGGTTATCTTAGGTTTTAACTGGCCTTACTCTCTGTAACTGGATCCTGTCCTTTCTGTGAGCCTGTGTGCCTGGTTGTAATGGATCTTCTAGGAATCAAGCTGTCTCTGGGTGTGGGAGGTGGTCTGGAGCACTGGCTCTGCCCCACTTAGAGTAGGGCAGTAGGAAGATGTGTCTTTAGCAGGGCAAGACAGATAGGGTCTGCATCCACTGGGTCCCTGGAGATCCCTCTAAGGCCATGTATTGGGGCAGGGGTTGTCTAACCAGTGAGCCTAGTTATGACAACCTCCTGGGAGTCACCGTGTTTCTGGATGTGGGAGGAGTTCTGGGACACCAGCTATGCACCTGGGCTGAGTTATGACATCATGATGAAATCCTATTTTTCTGAAATTATAGGCCAAAAAATCTGTCCTTTTAACAGTTGCCGTTGTAATTGTGGTTTATCACAGTAATAATACAGAAGTTACTAAACAATCATTTATGATTTTATGTGATATTTATTTTATTTTGCTTTTCTATTTTCTTCTCAATATTTCTTTTCTTATGCTTAATTTTCTAGTTTAATGTACTACCCCCCACTCAACCACACAGTTTTATGAAAATATAAAAAAATTATCGCAAACACACATGAAAGAAATCCTATGTTAATTCCCTATTTCTAAATCTGCATTACTTCACCTAACATAACAATCTCTCCTTCCATCCATTTGTCTCCAAATGCCATGATTTCAGCTACATTATTTGTTGACTAAAATACCATCAGATATATGTATATACTTATATATATATTTTTTTCTCTTAAGCTTATAAGGGAAAAAATCATTCCATTTCTTAGCTAATGTGAATATCGTAGCTATAAAGATAGATTCCATATATGTCAGTATTAGGACTTTGGTTTTCTAAGTATTTGTCCAGGAGCATGATAGCTAGGCCATATAATAAGTCTATGTTTGAAAACTTATGTAGTGATTTACACAGTCCTATACTAGTTTACATGCCATCAGGAATACAAGTAAGATAGGAAGAGTTTAAATAATCTCTATTTGCAGAACATAATCCTGTGCTTAAAACTCTTCAGCAGAACACTCATGTATAAACATTTTCAGCAAAGTGGAATGATGCAAAATCTACATTTAAAAGTCAAAAGCTATTTTGTATGCCACAAATAAACATTCTAAAAAAGAAATATAGGACATAAAAGCCAATTTTTAATGATATTTTTAAAAAATAATAGAGGCTGGTAGTTTGTTGAGTGAATAAAGCACTTGCAACACAAATATGAGGACCAAACTTTAAATCTTCAGTACTCAATGTTGAGTGAGTGTGTCTGCTCATCTATACTAAGGACAGTTGGAGACTGGGAATACCAGGGACAAGCTGACTAGCTACACAAGCCAAACACTGTTTTAGTATATAAAGTACATACTCATCAAAGAAACCCAACATTAATATGTGGTCTTGACATTCTCATTCATAAACATATAACCACACATATGTGCAACTATATTAATGCAAACACATTACATATACATGCCATTAACATCCACTTGCACTCACACTCACCTAGCCAGCCATACATGCACACACACACAGAAACACACAGACATCCACACACCCCCACACACACAAAGAGAGAGAGACAGAGAGAGAGACAGAGAGATTGAGAGAGAGAATCCTCATCAGGAGGAGTAACAAGACGATAAGCAGAAAGAAAGAATTAAAGCATGCTCTGTGAGATGGTATATTCTTGCTCCCAGAAGGCTGTGCCAGGAAAAATAGCAGGAAAGCACCTGGGTGATCATCTAGACAGGTCCAGTAGTAGAAAGAAAAGAACACCAGGGACCTGTTAAATATTCAAACCAGCATTTGTTTAACTGACTTCCAGCCTCAAGCTTCACCCAACCCGAATATATAAAGTTACTAATATGTTTTTTGACAAGGCTTGGTCTTTGAGCTTTCCAGTGCATCCAGGTGTTTGTTCATACAAAGTAATAAACCTGGTAATCATCTAGACAACAAAGGATAATTCCATTACACACATGCAATAAAAGCATATATTTATTATTATATATATTTATTAATATATATATTAAATATATATATATATATATCTTAGAGTTTCTAGATCTGCCTGGGCACACTAGAAACATTGACATGTATGCAAAACACTGCAGAAAAACTACCTATTGCCTGAAAGATTATAGAAACTTTGTCATTTGCACAAGATTCCCTCAGATTTCCACCTGCTTCATCACTTTGTCCAGAGTCAGAAGGACCTCTGCCATCTACCCAATCCACTTTTATGACTTCAGATTTTGTTACAGGTTCTGTAGAATTTTAGCCATCTGTGCCACATTCTCTGGTGCTTTTGAAACCTAATGAAGGTGCTCTGGGACCTTTAATATCTGATCAAGAAATCCTGTGAACACCAATATCTCTGAAATAATGTCTAGAACTTTCTCAACCAGCCCAGGGGCTTCTAGAACCTATGACATCTACCCAAGTCACTGTGGAAAATTCCTGTTGAACAGACATTCTGAGACTGTCACCATGTGCACAAAGTGAATTTTTTTTTTTTGCTATCCCTTCTCAAGAATGCTGGAGACAATTCTCTTTTCTCAAGAAAGGCTCTAATTCTTTTCAGTGTTACCCAAAGGATATTGAAATCTGTCCCATTTCCTGAAGAGGGTATCAGTTCTTCTCTTTCAGAACTTGATGTCTGAAAACATATTTCTTGTTCATTGCCAGAGGGCGGCCTGCGCCAATCACTCCCAGTTCTGATTCCTCATTCCTGTTTGACTCTGCCTGAGTCTCATGGGAAAACAACATATTTTTTCTGCTGAATGATTCCTCGAATCTTTTAAGAATGCCAAATTAGACTCACATTCTAGTTCCCCTACTAAAGAAGGTCTCAACCATTCTTCCTCTCCAGGACATTGATCCAGACATTCTAAATTGAGAAAAACCATAACAAGACATGCCTCTTTAGACCAAACAGTTTTAAAATCTGTGCCATCAGAAGATGAGAGTTGGAAACCAGCATTTTTTCAAAAGAGTAGTAAGAGCTTACAATCTAGCAAGAGGGGTTCAAAGCATAAAACTGAGACCAATAGAAAACTCACTACTTCTGCAAAAGGAGACTGTGAATCTTTGCCATCTCCTGAGAAGAATCTCAGAAGTATCACATCTCCCCAAGGCATTCACAGACAGTCCAAGTATACAAAAAGCACATCAAAAGAGTCCTCTTTTGTCCATAGCAACATTCAAGATTTCAATTCTGAACATAAGACTTGCAAACCATACTCTTTGTCACAAAAAGAGCTCAGACATTCTTCATCTTCCTAGGAAACTGAAAAATACTCCCCAAGAGAGCATAACATCCTCCATCTCTACAGAAAAGTGCACACAAACCACTCCCTCTCATAAAGAGAGCCTCTGGCATTTCACCTCCCCTCATGAGATTCCCAGACCCACTACTTTTACCAGGAGAAGACAGAGGAATGCCTCTGATACCGAGAGAGCCCTGAAAATTTCTCTTGAAGACCAAAAAGACACTGAGTCATCTCTAGACAGAGACAGTACTCAAGGGGGTGCCAAACACTCATCATCACCCCAAGAGGATATCAGTCACCCTGTTCCTACTAAGTAGAGCTTATAACATGATCCTATTGTCCAAGAGGAAGGAAAACATGCCATTAGTTCCAGACAGGAGCCCACAGCTTTGGTTCATGTATTATGGTGATTCATCCCTACAACAGTTCCAAAAGGAGGTGCAACTATAATTCTTGTTTGTCACGGAAATTTCAGACATGACATATGTCAACCAGAGAACCTGGTACCTTACCATTCCTATCAAGAGTGAGACCCAGCATTCCAATATGATCCTGGATACCCATATTGGGACCCTCTTGCTCTAGGAGACCAAAGATATACACATTTTCTTTGAAGTAATCTCAAAAGGATTCCTCTGCAAAGGGGGGAATGCAGTTCTATCCTCTCCCCTTAAAGAACTATCAGTCGGGGAATGGAGAAAGGGGATGTCATCTGAAGTGTATATAAAATATCTAATAAAAAAAAAGAACTATCAGTCCTACTCAGTCTGACCAATGTTGATTCGGATGTTCCAGTTCTCACCAAAAGGATATGGGATATGCTCCCCAGCATTTCAGGCAGCCTCTGAATGATTCAGGGTGAAAGAGATGGCCTCTCAAAGGCCCCATCTAAGATTGTGCCTCAGAGTTGCTTTTTATTACAAAAGAAAATTCAGAAATATGTCTTGTAATCAACAATGGATGAAACATCCAGGTTCTGCCCTAGGAAACTTCCTACTTACCTGTTCTACCCAACAAGGCATCAGAGCATCCCAGCCTGCCAAATGGAAGCTTTAAGAAAGCATATTTCAAGAGGATTGCCTGTCCCTACTTTTCTTTACCATGGCATCTTCAATTTTTTTTTTAAATCTAAACGCCACCCTGATGTTTTTGCACTCTGTTCCCCATAAAAACAACAGGAGTTTTAAATTTTTTCTTCTAGTCAATCATTTGTCAAAACTACAACTACCACTCTTAGCTGCCTCACATATATATTAAAGCATCAGGTAGGTTCCTCTGACTAAAGCATGGTAAGGATTCCTTTTCAGATTAAGAATAGCTCACAATTGGTAGTCAAAACAGCATGCTATAAAATATGCTCCTCATTGAAAATAGCTTGTGCTTCTTCAGATCAATGTGGATGTAAGCCTATTTGATCTGACCTAATTGCTGAAAAATCAACTATCACTATCTTAATTTAACTGAGTGCATCTTACTCTTATCCCCTGAACTTATGACCTCTATCCAAAGAGTAGGACTCTGGTGACTGAATATCTTATGTCTAAGAGTAGTTTATAAAGTTATAAACCCAGCATATATATTTTAAGTTGGTCAGCAAAAACAAGAAATCTAAGCCATATTCAAAAATAGGCAGCTGATTTATCAGGAAACCTAGCTGGGAACTGCCCCTTAGTGTGATGGAGACTGATTCCACTGCTGCCTGTCCTGCATGACATGGATGTTCTAGGTTCCCGTGAAGACTGGATATGGAAAGGTTTCAGCATTCTCTACTCTCCAACTTGATTCTTGATCTTCCCCTGATACAAGAGTCTTTGAAATTTTTGCTTTCTCTGACATTTGCCTCTGAAGATTGGAATTAATAGTTTCTGGATATGCCAACATTTTTACTCTGTTCATTGGTAACTGAAATTGTGTTTCTGACACAGAACCAGAAAGACTCAAACTTTCCCCAGTCACAGAAGTGGGCCTCAAATCATTCTCAAGGGCTCACGAGGTCTTTGGGCATATTCTGTCTTTACCAGGTAGGCAATTGTACTCCAGTTATTCTCACATAGGCTTCAGACCTACAGCACATGAACTACTGATCTTCCAAATTTCTGTATGAATAAAGAGAATTGCTGATCTATCTGCTCTGAACCAGGGATCCTCAGATCTTGCCATATAGCCTAAGTGACCTTAATCTTTGTTATTTAAAACCAATGTGCCTGACAACTTTCACCAATAACACAATGTGGTTTCAGATGTACTTCCTCAACATCAAATGTGACAGTGACTTTCCAATGTTCAGGGGAGCATTAACATACAATAATTTTGAGACCCTAAAACCTCAGACATTCTTCAATTGCTCAAATTGATTTCAGAGTTTCCACCTAAGAAATAACTTATCATATATGTCCCCAATGACAAAAAAGGTCCGGAGACTAACTAAACTAAACTAACCCATGACATTAAGGGGACTGATACCATTTTGAAATATCTCCTGAAGAGGACCTTAGTTTTGTTATCTCTAATCACAGCAGCACCTGACATTAAGGGTATTCCAAAGATGTCAGCTGACCTTGAGAATAAAAAACATTTTCTTCTTCCTCTGTATGCTCTGGAGTTGTCTGAGACATTCCACTCTGATGAAGAAAGCTATAGAACTGTCTTTGTGAATGAAGAGTGTGTCTCAAACATTTAGGCTTGCCTGTAATGTGCTACAGACTGAATCCTTTTCACCAAGAATGCACAGAAGCTTCCCTCTTTGTTCATGGAGGACTCTGGCCTACCATTCAACTAAGAGAAACCAGAGTTTGTCCCTCAGACTTTATTGGTCAGGAAACACACCTTTGACCACACAAAAAAACTCAGAGAACCCTGGTTTCAAGTCCAATGCCCACAGAATGTTCAACTCAAACTAGATCCAAGCCCAGGTATCTTTAATCTGATCACCAGAAAGGTAACAATCCTCCACACACCAGTGCAGCTTATATTAAGTTTAAATAGGGAACAGATCCATGGACTTTGACCCAACTAGTCAGAAGAAACCTCAGAATACTGACAAGTCTGGAGTGGAGTCCTCAAAGATAAAAATTTTCTAGAGTTCTCTGAAGATGTGGAGCCTAGAGTGCCTGGAACAACTACCTCTACAGAAGGTAAACAGGGATACTTCCCTATTCTCCAACAGGATTGACAACATTTCTATTTTCCAAAATTTTTGTATTTTTTCCTCTCATGATTGAGACCTTAAAAGTTATCCCTTTGACTCAGTAGACTCCCATAACAATTCTTTTTTCTCAGCGGCCTTTGGCATATTTTACCTCTGACCAAGGAGCATTTCTGTTTCTAATCAAAGTTCACAGAAATCAAGGGGAGGAAGCAAATCATGGAACCTTATACTACTTCCTTGAGTAAAGTCACATGACACATTGCAAAATCATCAGTCTATCATAGTTCTGGTTGGTTAAACATAAATCTCAGAGGTAGTCATGCTAAGGGCACATACCCATGAAGATCATAAGTTGTGGTAACTGTATATGGTCTCCTGCTGCTTCAGCTAAAGATATGAATACTGTAGACAGTGAAAAACAGTTTGAAGTTCAGGCAATGCTAAGATCTTATGAGCTAAGGTAAACAAATTTATTTTTGCTTAAAATATTATGGGGATTTTTATTCTGTGATCATCTCTCCTGTCCCAAAGATATCAGGATCTCCGTTCTTTCCTAGGGTACTCACTCCTTCTACCTTTGATTAAGGAGACCTCATATTTTCTCACTGAAGGAAAGGAAGCCTCAAATCATTACAGTGTGTCTGAAGGCTTAAACATTTATTTAGTTTGAGGAATCCCATACAACTTACATCCTGAACATCTCTGTGAGTTTTCATGTCAGTGACTTCTCTGTAGGCTCCATAATCAGAAGAATTTGTGTTAAGTCCCTTTCAAATTTAAGGGTCTCTAGATTTCCCTTATTCCAAGAAGAAAGAATGTATGTTTTTTACTTGACAGAGTGTGTATGTCAAAGATTCTTCATTGCATCATTAATGAACCTACAATTTTCCTTGAACTGAAGGAGAAATCTGTGAAACAATAGGAAAAAATATCTGAGGTTCAGTCCATAATATCAGAAATTTGTGGACTATAGTTTCTCAAATTTCTCCCTCAGCTCAAGGAAAACTGTAGGTTCCATAATGATGATATAAAGAATCTTTGACATGCATACTCTGTCAACAAAGAAGCACATGTTCTAACTTCTTGGAATAAGGGAAATCTTGACACCTTTAAATTTGAAAGTGAGTTAATACCAATTATTCTGATTACATGGCTGACAAAGAAGCCACTGACATAAAAACTCACAGAGATGTTCATGAAGGTTTATGGGATTCCTCATCCTAAATGAATGTTTAAACCTCATTTGGACAAAATGGAACTATCTGAGCCTCCCTTTGCTTCAGTGAGAAAATAAAATTTGATGTCTCCTTAATCAAAGGTAGAAGGAGTGAATACCCCTAACAAGAAGGAAGGTCCTGAATTCCTTGTGACAGGAGAGATGATCAGAATATAATAATTTTCATAATGTTTTGAGCAAACATCTGCTGACAATGGTTTCTTCAAAGAATACATATCCAGTCATAGAATCCTCAGTTCTAGTTCTCTAGGAGGTCTTAATGTTTCCCTTCTGACGTTAGTGACAAGACATTCCCAAGTTACTGAAGGGATAGCATACCATTCGGAATGGATATCCTGGGACATAAAATGATGTTTTTGTACCTGAGAGCAAAAATCTGAGCCCTGATCTAATTTTTATCTTTCAGATTGCCACTTGAAATGGAGCAGGTCCATCTTTGTTGCCCATGCCTCTGCTGCTGATAAACAGCTTGTGGAGAACATAGAAAGAAAGATTACAAACTAATTTGTGAGAAAAAAATTTCTGATTGCTGGGAAGCACATAGCTGAGTCTCAGAATACATGAGTATTCTAGACTGTGAGGACATTTGCACCTGATGTGGTATTTTCTGTACCTACTTTCAATTCTCAATGTAATCTTTTGCCTGAGCAGTTATGTGACCTATTTGCTCTTCCTTATCCTCCCAACATATTATCTCTCTCAAAAATGGGACCAATGACCTTCCCACATATGGACAAAGTAGTTTTTCTACCTAAATGACCAGGCATAGACCCAAAAATGACTCTTTTTTTTTTAAACAAGGGACCCTAGTCCACACTGGTTGGAGGTCCATAGTCGAAGTTTAGAATAAGAGCATAGAAACTGTGCCATCTGATGCCAGGTAAGTCCATAGGAATGTAATAATGTCGACATTTCTGTCTCAAACTAGGTAGCTGAACAAATTAGAAATAACCTAGCCAGCAACAGGCATCCAAAACATTGGGGAAGAAAAATAAGTTGGTGCCTGCTTTCTCTAAGACTGAACACAAACTAAAAAGATACAAAACTCTGAATAAGAACTGGAAACTTAGGATCACTGCTAGAAAGTTTCTCCACTGTATTAAATACCCAGGACCTTTACCTTTGACAGAATTGTATATGGCACTTTCACAGTGCCTGAAGGAGATTCTGTCAAT
Source organism: Arvicanthis niloticus (assembly GCF_011762505.2). Lineage (NCBI taxonomy): Eukaryota > Metazoa > Chordata > Mammalia > Rodentia > Muridae > Arvicanthis > Arvicanthis niloticus. The sequence goes on along the minus strand of NW_023044978.1, from coordinate 6,105,173 downwards.
AGGGCATCAGAGTTTTCCTTTCTTACATGGGGTTCACTTTTCTGAGTGTTAACTTACTACTCCTCACTACACTGAACAGAATTGCAGGACTCTCCTAGGACTAGCATTTCCCTAGACCTCATTTGCCAAGTGAGGCCTTGAGCAGTTATTCCACCTTACATGGTCTTTATATATTCCTAGTCCTTCCAAGTTGCTTTGAGTCTTTTCTCCTTAAAGGGCTGTCAGATTAAGTGAGCCTTATACCACTAAATCAGCATAAAAGAGCATCTAACATTCCCTGTCTTCCCAGTAGGATTGTGGTTCTAGTGTCTTCCTCCACCCACAAAATATATTTTAGACCTTGAATTTCTGTGAAAGGGGAACTTGGAAATCAAAGGCTTTTGGAAAGGCTCTCAAAGTAGCCCCTGTGTCAAAGGCGTGTTTTAAACTTCTATCCTCTACAATAGGGGACTTCAGGTCCCCTAGCAAATGAAGATCCACCAGACAATCTCTTCTGCCCATGCCTCACAAACACTTCTATTAACTAAATTTTCTTTAAATCCTTCAAAAGATTAGAATTGCCACTGCCCTTCTATACTTAAGAAGGAAGGAGATGTCAGGGGCAGCAATGCTTATACACTGAAAATCTAAAATCAACCATACACCTAAAATCAGCAATAGGCTTGACGTACATGTTCTTGGGACTCTGTGGAAAAGCAAAGAAACAGATTGTTATTAGCTCTTGTAAACAAGAAGCTTTGGTAGAAAGTTACCAAGTCTTTGTCATAGAACTTGTAAATAGGTAGCTATTTTGGATAGTACCAACTTAGATAAAAAGAACCAGAGTGGTGGAGTCTGAGAGCTGAGGACACAAGGGAAGTTGAACAGAGTCCACATGGGGTGTTGGGGAACAAACCTTCTCCATTGGCATTAGTCTCAACCCTGGCATCCCACATAGCAGCAAGAGGCACTGCACTACACACATGGCACTTCATAGGTTGCTCTGTGCATCCATGAGGTCTTCAGTTTTCCTGGATTGAGCCCAGAGTGTGGTGGGAGATGAAAAGCAGTGCCCCCACAAAAACCTTGGTCTAATTACCGTGTCACACAGGTTGGTATCTCGATATCCATCAATATGAGTTCTGGTTGATGCTGCTTCACAAAGTCATCTAATCATCTGTTGTGCATAAAGGCCCAGATGGTCATGCTGCCCACTTCCAAAATCTCAACTGCATTCCAGCTAGCATTATGAGCTGAGGACAAGGACATATCTAAACAAGAAGTGAATATTTCATCTCGACATGCCCCCTTTAAAAACCAAGCTCTGGCCCTGTGCACACAATTTTAAGCACCTACAAAATAAGCATCTCAGGGCAACTGACCAGGATACCTCGCAACCATTATGAGCTAACTGAAGCTCCCTCAGAATCTCTGTCCTCTCTCAAACACTCCACGCCACCCCAATCACACCCCAATCATTCACAAACTGTCATAAAGTATTCTGTGGACATTTCGATCTTCTTCCTTCCTCTAAAGTCCCCAAGTTACTCTCACCATGGATCATTCTTTCTGTATCCTAGCTCACACTCAACTATCTACCCGATCAAAAGTTAAGCACACATGCAACTCAGAGCTCTCAGAAGGAATTCAGGTGGATCCCAGGAGACAGGTACCTAGACACAAAGCCCAATGAGCATTTATCTCATATCCCACCAGGATCCCTGCTGCATATCGCCTTCACTCACCAGTTTCTTCTAGACAAATTCACACCAAGGTCTCTTAGCTGTCCGATAAAAATTCTCAAAGTGCCATCAAATTTTCTCTGCAAGTTTCTCACTCCCAAAACATGATAACAACTAGCTGGATATATATGTAAGTATCTGTCTGACCATCTGTCTATCTTTCTGTCTAACTGTCTTTCTATTTATCTATATATCTGTCATTTATGTATTTATCTATCTCTTTTTTATACGTACTTATCTATATATCTACCTGATTTCTTACCTACCTATCTACTTAACTACCTACCTATGTACTTACACACCTCCTAATATCTCCTTTTGTGTCACCAATACATACACTTCCTGTTATATTTTCTAGGGCAGAATCAGCTTTCTGTTTACCACATGATAAGTTCCATTGTCATTTTTGAAATGATTTTCAGTATCAACCAACAAGCCTTATTTTGAGCACTGACTGTCTCCAGAGGTCCATTGCACTGAAGAGAGCTTAAGTCACAGCTGCATGGTGCTCAGACCTGGGAGGCTGTGCTTCCCTAGTCAGGATACCCAAACCTGATGTTGCAGGCTCTCCTCTCTGGTCAGCTGAAACATGCTCACCCACAGGTCTCCTCTGGACTAGAAGTCAACAGGAGGCTCTAGTCCATCTTGTACAGCCAGAATAAACTTGCTACAAGCATGTCTGCCACTATGTTGACGGGCACATATATGTGATCTTGCAAGAGAGAATGCTCCTGCACATTTGTGTGTGCATGCTTTCTACTGCCTATAAGGTTTGGAAATATGGATTTTTGTCCATAAGTGTCAAGGATAGAGGAGGTTGTGCATGGTGGAGATGGAAGCGTCAGTCATCACATGAGCTTTTCAACTGCAGGACATCTGCCAGCAAGTGATGGGTCCTGTAAGAGAGTGTCAAGCAACAAGTGGTGTCAGCATGTACTTGCAAAGGATCCTGTGAGAGCCCTACCTAAACCTCATAATGACCTGGACCTTAGGGGCAGAACATCAGAATCAAAGGCCTGGACTTGAGGACCAGGAGATGGGGCAACCCTATCAGTGTCCACCCAGAAGACTGGGACTGGGCTAGGCCCAGAGATTGATCCAGCCTGAGGCTGCCTGACTTTTCCCACACAAAGGTTCCCTAAGCCCAAGCCAGTTCTCTTTTTTGAAGAGTCAGACTCCTCTGTCCATTTTTACACTCTAACAAGATGCAAGATATTGGCACCCAGATAGAAAGCTCTCCCAGGATGATCCTCAGCTTATAGGGCAGCCAGGTGGTAGAAACAGGGCTCAGGGAACAGGAAAATGTTAACAGAGGACATAGGTGTTTGGGGTGGGAAACTAACCTTCTCAATTGGCATTAGTCCCATCATTGGCTATTCACTTAGCTGCAGGAGTCACTGCACTGGAGCCAGAGAAATGGGTAGCAGCTCTATGTGTTACTGAGGCCTTCAGTTTCCAACCAAAAAGAGGCCCTTCCCACCCTTGAAAAATTTTGTCTACACACCCGTCACACAGTTTGGTATCTTAAATACCCCTCATTTTGACTTTGGATAGATGCAGCTCCACAAAGTCAACCTGTCATCTGTCCACCTCAGAGCCCCAAAGTGGCCGACCGCCCACATTCACTGTCTGACCTGCTGGCTATCTAACATGCTGAGCTGAGGACAAGGACATATCAAAATAAGAAATGAATATTAGATTTCAACGTGCACACTTGGAAACCAAGCTCTGTCCTCAGGGCCCCGGTTCTAGGCACCTAGTAAGCAAACATCTCCAGGCAACTGATCAGGAAAACATGCAACCATTATGAGTTAATTCCAGCTCCCTCACAATCTCTCTCCTCTCTTTAACCCTCCACACCACTGCCACCACACCACAGCCATTCACCAAACACCATGTACCACTCAGGGGAAAATGTGTTCTCCTTTTCTGTCAAGAGCTTAGGTGATAGCTGGTAGAAAAAGACCCCACAAACAACTACCAGGTGAGAAGCCTTACATGAATTTCTGCTTCTCCATTCCTATTAAGCTTCCTCCTGGTATCTGCTGTGAATCATACAAGACACCTCCCTTCCTGACTCCATCCACATGGGTTTTACCTAAAGCTGACAGCCAGTTCTCTTCTTGTGGATGCAGACTCTTTGGTTTCTGGCCACAATCTGTCACTTCCCAGGCAGTGGCACAAAACCCTGAAGGCACTGGTAGAATGATCCTCATCTGCTAAGGCACCAGTGTAGTGGAGTCAGAGAGCTCAGGAAACAGGGGAAAATGAACAGAGACCACAGGGGGAGTTTGGGAACCAACCTTCTCCGTTGGCATTAGTCTCAACACTGGCATCCCACATAGCAGCAGCAGGCACATCACTGAACACATAGAACTCTGTGAGCTGCCCTGTGCATCCATGAGGCCTTTAGTTTCCCTGGATTGATCCAAGTTTCCCTGGACTGAGCCACTCTCAGAGTGTGGTGGGTGATGAAAAGAATGGCCCCAACAAAAACCTTGTCTACTTACCCAGTCACATAGGTTGGAATCTCAGGTATCCATCAATGAGTTCTGGTAGATGCTGCATCACAAACTCATAAACTCTTCTGTTGACCACAAATGCCCAGAGGGTCTTGCTGTACACTTCCACATTCTCACCTGCATTCTAGCTAGCATGATGACCAGAGTGCAAGGACATATATAAAAAAGAAGTGAATATTTCATCTTGACATGCCTTTTTGAAAACCAAGCTCTGGCCTCTGTCCCCCAATTCTAAGCACCTACAAATAAGCATCACAGGGCAACTGACGAAGATACCTGGCAACCATTATGAGCTAATTCAAGCTCCCACAGAATCTCTCTCCTTTCTCAAACCCTCCACTCCACATCCATCACACCCCAGCCATTCAACAACTGCCATGGAGCACTCTGTGGACAATTTGATCTTCTTCCTGCCTCTAAAGTCCCCAAGTCACTCTAACCATGGATCTTCTTTCTGTATCCTAGGACATACTCAACTATCTACCTGTTCAAAAGTTAGGCATGCATGCAACTCAGAGCTCTCTGAGGGGATTCAAGTGGACCCAAGTTGACAGGCACCTAGACACAAAGCACAATGAGCATTTATCTCATGTCCCACCAGGATCCCTGCAGCATATCCCCTCCACTCACCAATTCCTCCTAGACCAATTCACACCAAGGTCCCTTAGGCAGCCCAATAAAAATTCTCAAGATGCCATCAAACTTTCTTTGCAAGTTGGTCACTCCCACAGCCTGATAACAACTAGCTTGCTATATATGTAAATGTCTGTTGACTGTCTGTTTGTCTCTAAGTCTGTCTGTCTGTCTGTCTGTCTGTCTGTCTGTCTATCTATTTATATATCTGTCATTTCTCCATTATTCTAACTCATCATTTATTTTTTATACCTACTTATCTATATATCTACCTGACTTGTTACCTACCTATCAACTTACCTACCTACCTACTTACACACCTCTAAAATATTTCCTTTTGTGTCACCAATACATACACTTCCAGTTATATTTTCTAGGGCAGAATTACCTTTCTGTTTACCAGATCATAAGTTCCATTGTCATTTGTGAAATGATTTTCAGTAACAACCAGCAAGCCTTCTTTTTTTGAGCACTGACAGTCTCCAGAGGTCCATTGTACTGTAGAGAGCATAAGTCAGAGCTTCACTGTGAGCAGGCCTGGGAGGCTGTGCTTCCCTAGTCAGGACACCCAAACCTGATGTTGCAGGCCCTCCTCTCTGGTCAGCTGAACCTTACTCATCCACAGGTCTCCTCTGGACCTAGAAGTCGACAGGAGGCCCTAGTTCAGCCTGTACAGCCAGAATAGACTGGCTACAAGCATGTCTGCCACTATGTTCACGGGCACATATATGTGATCTTGCAAGAGAGAATGTTCCTGCACTTTTGTGTGTGCATGCATTCTTCTGACTATAAGGTTTGGAAATAAGGATTTTGGTCCATAAGTTTCAGGGGAAGAGGAAGTTGTGCATGTTGGAGACTGAAGAGTCCCCCATCACAGGTGCTTCTCAACTGCAGGATATATGCCAGGCACTGAAGGGTGCAGCAGGAGAGAGTCAAGCAGTAAGAAGTTTCAGCTTGTACTTGCATAGCATCCTGTGAGAGCCTACCTAAACCTCATTCTAAACATGACGCTAAGGTCTGAGCATCAGAAACAAAGGTGTGGACATGAGAACCAGGAGCTGGGCCCACCCACTAAGTGCCCATCCAGAACAGTGGGACTGGGCCAGGCCCAAAGATTGATCCAGCCTGAGACTGCCTGACTTTTCCAACACAAATGTTCCCTAAGCTCAAGCCAGTACGCTTTTTTGAAGAGGCAGACTCCTCTGTCCATTTTTACACTCTAACAAGTTGCAAGGTAATGGCACCCAGACAGAAAGCTCTCCCAGGATAATCCTCAGCTCATAGGGCAGCCAGGTGGTAGAATCAGGGTTCAGGGAACAGGGAAATGTTAACAGAGGGCACAGGGGATTGGGGTGGCAGACTAACTTTATCAACTGGCATTAGTCCCAACATAGGCTATCCACTTAGCTGCAGGAGTGACTACACTGGAGCCAGAGAAATGGGTAGCTGCTCTATGTGTTCCTGAGGCCTTTGGTTGTCAACCAAAAGAGGCCCTGCCCACCCCCTGAAAAATTTTGTCTACACACTCAGGCACACAGGTTGGTATCTCAACTACCTCTCAATTTGATTTCTGGTAGATACTGCTCCTCAAAGTCATCCAGTCATCTGTCCACTTCAGAGCCCCATAGTGGCTGTCCACCCACATTCACACTCTGAACTGCAGGCTATCTAACATGCTGAGCTGAGGACAATGACATGTCAAAAGAAGAAATGAATATTAGATTCCAACCTGCCCACTTGGAAGCCAAGCTCTGGCCTCAGGCCCCCAGTTCTAAGCACCTACTAAGTAAAAATCTCTAGGCAACTGACCAGGAAACCAGGCAACCATTATGAGCTAATTTTAGCTCCCTCACAATCTCTCTCCTCTAACCCTCCACACCACTGCCACCACACCCAAGGCATTCACCAAACACCATGTACCACTCAGGGGAAAATGTGTTCTCCTTCTTTTCTGTCAAGAGCTTAGGTGATAGCTGGTAAAAATAGAACCCACTAACAACCACCAGGAGAAAAGCCTTACATGGATTTCTGCTTCTCCATTCCTACTAAGCTTCCTCCTGATATCTGCTGTGAATTATACAAGACACCTACCTACCTGATTTCATCCACATGGGTATCTCCTAATGCTGACAGCCAATTCTCTTCTTGTGGATGCAGACTCTATAATTTCTGGCCATACTCTCTCACTTCCCAGGTCAGGGCACAAAGCAAAGATGGCCCTCATAGGATGATCCGCATCTGGTAAGGCACAAGTGTGGTGGAGTCAGAGAGCTCAGGAGACAGGGGAAGTTGAACAGAGACCAAAGGATGAGTTGGGAACCAACAGTCTCCATTGGCATTAGTCTCAACACTGACATCCCACATAGCATCAGGAGGCACTGCAGTGGACACATGGCACTGTGTGAGCTGCTCTGTGCATACACAAGGCCTTCAGTTTCCCTGGATTGATCTCAGTTTCCCTGGGTTGAGCCACTCTCAGAGTGTGGTGGTTGATGAAAAGAAGGGCCCCCACAAAATCCTTGGTCTACTTACCTAGTCACACAGGTTTGTATCTCAGGTATCCATCAGTGAGTTCTGGTAGATGCTGCCTCACAAAGTCATCCCATCATCTGTTGTCCACAAAGGCCCAGAGGTTCTTGCTGCCATCTTCCAAAATCTCACATGCATTCCAGCTAGCATTATGAGCTGAGGACAAGGACATATCTAAACAAGAAGTGAGTATATCATCTCCACATTCCCCCTTGAAAACCAAGCTCTGGCCTTGGGCCCCCAATTCTAAGCACTTACAAAATAAGCATCTCTGGGCAACTGCCCAGGATACCTGGCAACCATTATGAGCTAATTCAAGCTCGCTCAGAATCTCTCTCTTCTCTCAAAGCCTCCACCCCACCTCTATCACACCACAGCCACTCACCAACTGCCATGGAGCACTCTGTGGGCACTTTGATCTTCTTCCTGCCTCTAAAGTCCCCAAGTCACTCTCACTTTTAATTCTTCTTTCTATATCCCAGCACACAACCACGTACCTGCCTGTGTAGGGACTAGGAACACATGCAACTCAGAGCTCTCTGAATGGATTCAAGTGGACTCAAGATGACAGGCAACTATGTAGAAAGCACAATGAGCATGTCTCACTTGTCTCACCAGTATCCATGCAGCACAATTCCTCACCAACTCCTCCTTGACCTATTCACACCAACGTCTTCTGAGAGTGCACATTGGAAATACTCAAGGATTCTTCAAACTTTCTCTCCAAGAGATCACTAACACAGCATGATCTATCTATCATCTATCTATCTATCTATCTATCTATCTATCTATCTATCTATCTATCTATCTATCTATCTATTTAACTGGCAATCTATCTATCATTTACCTTTTTCTACCTACCTACCGAACTACATATCTAGCTACCTACCAACCTTCCTACCTACTTACATACCTCCTATCTTTCTATCTAGCTCTATCTATCTATCTATCTATCTATCTATCTATCTATCTATCTATCTTTTTCTACCTACCTAAATACCTACCTACTTCCTTCTATCTCTTTTTGGCTTGCCAATGTATAAACATCCAGGTACGTTTTCTAGGGCAGAAGCACCACTTTGTTTGCTAGATAATGAATACCATGGTCATTTCTGAAGTACTTTTCACTATCCACCTGCAAGCCTTCCTTTCCTGAGCACTGAGAGTCTCGAGAGGTCCTCTCCTGCACTGTCGAGAGCTTAAGTCACAGCTGGTGTAAGTAGACCCATCTAACAACCACCAGAAGAGAAGTCTGAGATTGCTTTCCACTTCTGCGTCCCTACCAAGCTTCCTGGAGTCATATGTGTGACCATATGTTCAGATGACACATCTGAACATAGTCTGCTCTGTTACAAGCAAGACAGCTCTTTCTATCCAGGCAGTCCTGCTCTGAGTTCTCAGAGGTGCAAGGCCCACCACCCCAAACAAGGAAGAATCCTGTCACCCTCTATATAATTTATTACTAAACAATTGTCTCATCCTTTTACCAAGACAGAAAGGTACCCTCAGGAACAATTTCCCTGTTGTCCACATTAAGTTTTTCTACACCTTGTGCCAACCTGTTCTATGGCCTGGTCACATATACCACCTTAAGGGTTTCCACTACACTGAACCTAACCTTCACAGACTAAGCTGTGCTCAACACCATAAGAAATGATAAATAAATAAATGTAAAAATGAATAATTCTGAATATTGATTCAGACTTCGCCATCAAGGATCAATATCCGTCATCAATACTCTTTATCTATAGGTTGAGGTTAACCTTATTCAGTATTATTCCTACTAGTATTTATTTTTTATTCCTTTTTATGACTGGAATGATGATTTTTCTTGATCATGGTAATGTTTTGTGAGTCACTGAGGTATGACATCATGAGTATGACCTCATCTGTGTGACATCATGGGCATGACATCAGGGGTGTTACATTATGTGTATGATATCGTGTATATGACATCATGAGTGTCACAGTGTGACATCATGCATGTGTCATCAAGTGCATGATAACATGAGTATTACATGGGTATGACTTCATGGGTATGAAATCATAGGTGTTATGTCATGAGTGTGACATCACAAGTTTGACATCACAAGTGTGTAATCAAAACTCACAGGCTGTCCATCTCCAATCAGTTAAAAAGTTAAAGATGGACTGGGTCTAAGCCTTGTATTCCTAAATGTGTTATACTGGTACAATTCCTATGAGAGTAATAATATTAACCTCACTTTTATATCAATAAGAAGCTGGTATCAATGAAAATCAAAGTAAATTGGTGCCATTTAAGAATTTATATCTTCATCTTGATAATAATTGTACAGATTTCTACTAATAGCTTATGACTATGCAATAAATCCTAGCTAATCCTCTCTATTCCCACAAACCCACTACTTTTCCCTAGAAAGCCAGCCCAACATTTACACCTTAGTCTCCAAGCCCAGAGAATAGGGGCGCTGATTCTTCATTAGCTTCTTCAAGCTGATGATGGGCATTGAGATATTAGAAGAGGAGTGGGAGAAGGGCAAATTGACAAGCCTCTGATGCTGTGTCTTCACTGCCTCCAGATGGAATTCCCAGACCTCAGAGGTTTGAGCAGGTCTGCCCAGCTTGCTTGTTGACTAGATACACGAAGGCTGATCATTCTGCAATATACAATTCTTAAAACAAATTTTAGGATCAAGATAGTTTTTTTAAGAGGGCTGACATTTTAGTAAGGACGTTGGTTCTAACCAGTTTTATTTTTTTCCCTCTTTTATTGGATATAATATTTACATTTCATTTACAGTTTCATTCATAGTTACATTCATTTACAGTTTCAATATTTGCATACATTTTTCTATATCTCTCTTCATATAAACCAAAATTCTCTACAAATGTTTTATGTTTTTAACAACTTTTTATATGTACCTTAATTTTTATCACTAATTTTTAAGACAAACCTTTACTTTTATCAAAATTTATTTCCATGCAAATATTCAATTTTTCTGTAATTTTTCTTAAATAATCTTCAGTTTTTTAATGCATTTTTCCATGTAAATCTTAATTTTGTATTTTTTCACATTGTTTGTTAATAGAATTTTTCCTCATACAATACATAATGTTTATACTTTTATAAATTGTATATTATATTCTGAAGAAATAATATTTCACATGTATATAGATATGTGAAACAACATATATGCTTGTCTGTTTTAGGTGAGTCTCATCCTCTATCAATTGTTTTGATATCTAATCAATAAAACATGACATCCATGAATAGTATTTCTTCCAAGCACACATTGGAATACACCCGTGATATAAAATAGTCTATTGTTGGAATACACACATTATATAAAGTAGTTTATAATCAGAATATTGGTTAATTCTTTCAATTTCACTCAAATTTAGGATGTTAATTTCTAAAAGTGGTTTTAAATAATATTTAATTAATTTCAAATAATCTTAAATATTATCCAATAACTTTAATTTTAAACAATTTTAAATAATTTTAAATAATTATAAATGAGAATATGAAATAATTCTCATTATTTTTCAGTAATTTTCGTTTAGGACATTAATTTCAAAATGTATTTTATGTATGAGATTTAATTATTTTAAAATAAATTTAATAAAATTAAATAGTATTGGAATCATTTTAAATAATTTTCATTTAGGAGATTAATTTCTAAATGTATTATTTGTATAAGATTTAAATCATTTGACCAAAAATTATAAAAATTATTAAATAAATTTAAAATAATTTTAATATTTTTAAACTATTCTAAATAGTTTTAATTTAGGAAATCAATTTCAAAATGAATTTTTAAATAATTTGTAAATAATTAATTTAAAGTATTTTAAATAGTTAACATTTACAATGATAATTTTCAAATTGGTATTAAATAAATTCATCTACAATTTTTAATAATTTTATATAATTTTAAATAATTTTAATTAATTTTAATTTATGACATTTCTTTCCAAATAAATTTCTAAAAATAATTTTAAATAATTTTAAATAATTTTGAATTAGGACATTACCTTCTAAATAAATTTTTAAATTATTTCTTAATAATTTTTAAATCATTTTAAATCATTTTTAGTTTTATCTTCTGCCATCACTCATAATATCACACAGGGTCATCTTTTTAACTTTTCACATTGTTTTTCATCAGATTAAAGATCTGAAGAAGACATATTTCACGTTTATTGAAAATCGATTTATTAGTCCTAAAATATTAACTGATTATAGTTTCATGAATTATTTGCATATAGATAGATATAGATAGATAGATAGATAGATAGATAGATAGATAGATAGATAGATGAAACAAAATATATGCATATCAATTTGGGTTAGGAAAATAGCCCCAACCTAAAAAAAAATATATATATATATATATATATATATATATATATATATATATATATATATATATATTACATTAATCTGTACAATGTATTTTGTATACATTATAAAGTATATAAAATATACATACAAATATACACATATATATTAATTATATATAAATATATATTATAAATATATATAAGATTTATTATACATATAATTAGTATATATAATATATATTAATTACAGTTTTCACTCAAATTTCTTGAAAATAGATTCCTTACTACTATAATACATATAGTATTATAGATTACAATACGTATATAGATTACAATGTTATATATTATATATTATATCACATTTTTCTAGATTTTACCCAGCTCCTCTCTACCTTGAATTTACTTCCTGTCTTACTCTCATTTGGAAATCAGGTTTCTTGGACACAATACTCTAATGTGATCGGGATGTTGAAAGATGAAGTAAAATCAATATAATCAATATGATCAAAATGATCAATACAATCAATAACAGGACACAGAGAGAAGAGTTCCAGTCACAGGAAGCTCTGCATCTCTTCTGATAGTAAAAAATTTCCACCTTTACATTTTAATTATTATATATGCACAATACGTGCAATATAAATAAAATATCCAATAATAAAAAAAGATATACATAATTTCTTCATAGCTATTATTCATTTTTAAAAGATAGATTGTGATTGAAATGCAAATATAATGTAAATAAAACATCCACCAATTAATATATAAGGATATATCACATTTATCATATCACATTATATAATATTTAATATGATTATTATATATTAATATGTTATATATAAATATATTATATGTTAATGTATTATATATTTTTAAAATATATTATTATATTACATGTATGCATAATATTATCCAATACTAAAAAAGGATATATAAAATTTTTTCATGGCCATTATACATTTTCACATCAAAGTTTTCTCATATATTAATGCGATGTGAATAAATTATCCAACAATATATAAAGAGGTATTAAATATATTATATATTATTATATATTGATATATTTTAATATTAATATATAATTATTACAAAATATTTATATATTATCCAATAATAAAAAATGATGTATATATATGTATATAAATGTATGTATATATACATAATTTATATATATATATATATATATATATATATATATATATATATATATTAGTTCGTGGCAACTATATACTTTCAGACCATAATGCATAAATAATAAATAAATAAATGACTAAACAAATAAATGTGAATCCTGATTCAGCATCTTCCAACAATATCCATGATCAGTACTTCATTAGCTAAGTGTCTGGGTTCACTTTATTTTATTATTATTATTATTATTATTATTTATTCTTTTTTGACTGCAATGACTGCTGTCATTCATCACTGAGGTATTACATCATGGGTGTGACATCATGGATGTGACATCACAGTTTTGACATCACAGGTGTGACATCATGGGTATATCAAAATGGTTGTGAAATTCCTCAATGTGGTTCCAAAGTACATGTAAGGACTGAATAAAGCATTCTATTTAGATTACCTCTCAATGGCAAAAAGCAGAGAAAAAAAGTGCCATTACCTAATTTTTCATCTACATTCCTTTGAAGTCTTAAGTTTAATTATGCATAGTATCAGAAAAAATATTTTGTTTTCAGAACAGTTGTTTTAATTTTTTAAATACCTCTCACCCCCATATGTCTGAAAAGAAGAGGACATTTGGATCTCCTGGATCTGGAGTTACAGGTTGAGTTTGGGAACAGTACTTTGGTCTCTGCTACAGTAGCAAGCACTTTTAACAGCTGATCCATCTCTCCAGACACTTAATTTCTTTCCTTAAAGAACATATCTGAAAAATAACTTGCAGGCACGGGCCTGAAGTTAAAAGGAATGTTTGGGCTGGATAGTGGTGGCACACACCTTTTATCCCAGGATTTGGGATCCAGAGGCAGGGGGAAGATGATGATGGAATAATGATCAATAATCAATGCTAATCAATAACCCATACTAATCAATAATCAATACCAATCAATATCCAATAATGATCAGTAATTGATGGTGCCTGCCTTTAATCTAAGCACATGGGAAGTAGAGGCAGGCGAATTTCTGAGTTTGAGGCCAGCCAGGTTTACAAATTGAATTGCAGGACAGTCGGGGCTAAACAGAGAAACCTTGGCTCAGAAAATAAAAATGAGGAGGGGTGTTTGGAAAAGTCTAAGACAGCTATATAAAGGAAAAAAGAGGTTTTGGGGGCAGGCTGAAAGAGATAGGTAACATTTTGTAGGAATTTAAATGACAAGCAGATAGCCCAAATTCTAAAGCCAGTAGGAGAATCCTGGATGGATTCTGAGGGACAACTATTAATGATCAATAATCAATACTAATCACTAATAGTAATCAATGACCTATAATCAATACTAATTAAAGTGATATAGTAGAAAGACATCAAATGGGATGGTTCATCTTGACTATCAACTCAGCTTGATTTCAAATGAACTTAGAGACACACCTATGAGCATATCCGTAATTATTTTTTGAGAGATGACAAGCTATCCCAGGTAGTGCCCTTAGTGCATGGACTCTCCCTTTACCCCTACCATGAGGAAAAAGCGAGGGAGAATGCTTACTTCCAGATACTCTCTTTAATGTTTATGCGATTAATCAAATTCAGTACCACAGCCAGGCAGTGGTGACACATGCCTTTAATCCCAGCACTAGGGAGGCAGAGGCAGGAGGATGATGGTGATGGAATAATGATCAGTAATTATGATAATCTATTCAATAAAATCAATGGCTAATAATCTATACTAATCAATATTCAATAATGATCAATAACTGATGGAGCATGCCTTTAATCTCAGCATTTGGAAGGCAGTGGCAGGGGAATTTCTGAGTTTAAGGCCAGCCTGGTCTACAGAATGAGTACTAGGATAGCCAGGGATACACAGAGAAACCTGGTCTCAAAAAAACAAAACAAAACAAAAGAAAACAAAATCCAGTACCATCAAAATTATGGCACTAACAATTTCTCAAAATAAATCAGGATATGTTCTCTCCTGTGAGTCACATGTAACTTATCCTCTAAAATAAATCCTAAAAGTGTTAACACCACTATGTGAAGTTACACAGAAGTTTTGATAAAATTTATGCAAAATCATTTGTGTATGGCAGCACATAACTTTAGATCCAATACAGAGATAGCAGAGGCAGGTGGCTGTCTAGGAGTCTAACACAAGCCTGCTCTACATAGCAGTTTATAGTGCTATGTAGCAAGAGTTTCTCTCAATAAAACCAAAAAAGAGGATGAAAGAAGTAAGCAATGTTTACTATCCCTGTCACCATCATCACCAATTACTGATCATCATTGTTTATTGATCACTATTGGTTACAGATTAGTTTTTGTTGATGAGAATTGATTATTAATTGTCCCTTGGTGACAAGGCCATGGGATTAGCTTTTGTGAAAATATACGACCATGTATTGGGGTGCCCAAGTCTGATTACAAATTTTTGTTCAGAATATATATATATATATATATATATATATATATATATATATATATATATATATATATATATATATATATGCTGTTGTATGAGATGTGCTTAATTAACCAAAGAGCAGAGTTAAGCCTGTGTCTGCCATGAAACATCCCCATCAGAAGACTTGAGCTGATGGATCTGTCTCAGCAACACCTGCCTGAAGATTCCTGCAAGATACTTCCTACAATCACATAGACCTACTAACATTATCTATTCATTTAAATTAAAACTTTCACTTGAATATCCTGAAGCTGATGTATCATGTCATTATAGCCTCTTGTAATCTGCAAACACAGTTATGTCTTTGCATGTCTTAGCTACCAGATATCTATAGGCCAAGATCATATAAGCAAGTACTTCTGACAAACAAATGCAAAAAGTTTACACAGAGTCTAAGCTGTATAGATTCATATAACCAATTCCAAGGTTAAGGGAAATTAATAAATTCCCTTGTGCTAAACAGAAAAGCAACCATAGGGAAGCTACCACAGGAAAGAAATGTGGAGTCCTTGTGGATAATACAGCCTCTGAGCTTTGGCATTTCTGATTGGGTTGTGCATGCACATATATGTATGCTCTCACAAAAGGAAACTTTTCTAATTAAAATTATTGAGCTTATTACAATTTTTACTCATGCAATTGGGAGCTATGCTACAGTAAGAGAATTCTTAGAAAAATGGATAGACAAATAAAACCACACAGAATCTTCCACTTTGTAAACTTGTGTTTATCCTGAAACAACGTCAAGGTCTCATAATATAAATTTAAATCATTAAAGTTTATTAAAGTATATTATAATAATAATCTTTAATATATATATATATGCATGTGTGTGTGCACATGTGTGTGAGTGTATACACACATATACATTTGAGAAACACTTCTAAATTACATTGAAGCCCACTGTGATTGGATATCTTCTATTATCAATGCAATATTGGAGACTCCTTTCAATAGCAGGATTTCTTCTTCACTGAGCTTGTTTAGGGCAAACATCCACTTTTCTCTCTACCAGATGAATATCACATACTCTCAGTTCGATTATGGTATCGATTTTATTTTTTCTTATAAACACTTTTCACTCAGCAACTGAGATTCCTGAAATGCTTCCCCATGCTAAGGAGGCATTCCAGGTACCCTAATCCAATAGCTGATGACCATTAGCCATCTTGACTGTTCCTACTCTATTTTTCCCAAAGTTTCATGATATCACCCTAGTAAAAAAGTAAATTTTGAATCTATGTACCTTGGTCTCTATATCGAAAAGCAGGAAAATGTTCACACATAGTACAAGCTAAGTAGATTCATATAACCAATTCCATAGTCATATGAATAATGTCTAATTATTAGTCATATAATAATGGCTAATTATGAACATAAATTGTGTGAAAAACATCCTGGACCTTAAACGTAAACCAGGAAGAATCAATCAGGGAGGCCAGAAAAGTAAAGACATTTAATTTTTTAGTTGAATGGCAAATCACTTTGTAGACTTCAACTATAATAGTTCACTGTTGTTTTCACATCATGTGCAGTACTAAAGAAATTGCTTGTCAATTCATGTTGCTGTCACATCAGAAAGCTTTTACATAACCAATTGTTCTCATCATTTTCCTTTTCTTTATGGTATTAATGCTTCATAGAAACAGAATGGTGTCTTCTATACTGATTTATCTTTATTTAATGATAATAAATTTAATAATAACTTCCACACATATCCTTATTGTCCTCCCTGTCTACAGTTCCTTACAACTTAGGATGTTCATATTATTAGTGGAAACTTTGAGAATCCAGGCAGCAATTGCATTATTTGTGCACAGGTTGGATAGCTATGTCAAACAAGACTAACTCTTCCATTTTGGGTTCAGCTACTCAGATCTGTGTGTAAATGAAACCACGCCATTATGGGTAATTGGACTCAAGGCTATACTTGATTTTCTGGACCAGCTTCTATTTCATGGACTTCTAACCAGAGAGGACAGCCTTTGTGAAATGTGAAATCTTCCAAGGGCATTTCAAGTCAGGAAGAATGTAGGAACCCATCCTGTTGGGTTAGAAAGGGGAGAAATGAAACCTTTTTGAGGAGAAGTAGAAAGTCTTGTGTGCCAGGCACTAGAGGGGTAGTGTCAGACAGAGAAGGCCAAACAGCCAGGAGCAAACCCTCTTGAATAAAATGAAAACATTTCAGATTAATTTAAGTGGAGACATATTAAGTAATTCCTTGTGACCAGGAACATCCCCAATACCACTCGGCTTCTATTCATTCTCAAAGTCTGGAAGAGACATATGTTTGGAAGTTACATTGCAGGTTGGCAGCAATATTAAAGTACGTCTACCAGTCTCATAGGCATTCTTTCTGTAATCTTAAATCTATCATCAGCTACGTAGGGGTTGTTATAAAGGGTAGATTTTCCACTATGACTGATTATCAGCATAGAGACACATAACATGAGTTGTGGGCAGTGGAAACAAGAATCAGTGTGGTATGAGTTCACTTCTATCATAAGGGTATTTTTCTAGCCATCTGGGTTAAAAGTGGAAGTCTCTCTTACTTAGAGTAGCTTAGGTCTTATTTGTCCAAATGTATAAGGAATTGAGTTTACCATGCATGAAATAATGCTGAAAGGTATAAGGTAATATTATTCAAAAGAGTATATAAAATTTCACATTTGGCAGAAAAGAAATGTATGTTCCTTTTGGTCAAAGACATTGGTCACATTAAACCTTGTACATGTGTGTAACCTCTATGGCTACATTGATTTTTATTATTTTTCTGTCATGTAATGCATGCCATCTGCAGCCTTCCCAATCACTTTTCTTAGTCATTCCTTCACCTTCCTTCTTCCTCTCATCCACTGCTCCTCTGTTTCTTTTCGAAAAAAGCCGGATTCCCTGGGATATCAACTAAACATGCAGAATAGAGCAAGCATAAATATAAACTATCCTATCAAAGCTGGATGAGTCAATCCATTAGGAAGAAAACTATCACACAGACAAAACAGTCAGAGA
This sequence comes from Arvicanthis niloticus, assembly GCF_011762505.2. Lineage (NCBI taxonomy): Eukaryota > Metazoa > Chordata > Mammalia > Rodentia > Muridae > Arvicanthis > Arvicanthis niloticus. The sequence goes on along the minus strand of NW_023044978.1, from coordinate 6,086,852 downwards.
CATCCCTACTCCCACTCTGCGGAGTCCAAGAATAACAAGTTAAACAACCACAGCATGTATGAAGAGGGCCTACTGAAGATACACAGGGGATCTGTGGTTCTATCTTGAACCCTTATGAACCTTGCTTAGTTAATGTTGTGGGCTGTCCTCTTCTGGTGTCCTTGACCCTCTGGTTCCTACAACCCTTCCTCCTCATCTTCTACTCAATTCCCTGATCTCTCCTAAATGATTGGCTGTGGATCTCTGTATATGCTACCATCAGCTCCTATAGAAATGTCTCTGATGCTTATGTAGTACAGTGATCTTGATATTTGGTATAGCCAAATATGGGGAATTATTTCCTTGACTTTTGTTGCCAAAGTCCTCTTTGGTTCTAACCTAGCACTTTGTGCGAATAAAATTTTAGAACTTGACCATCTAGGGAATGTTGGATATAGGTCCTTTACGTGTCTTCTTGGACATTAATGTAGACTAATCATGGGTGGTCCACTGACACAAGCTCTAAGCTACAATTGGATGTTTACTAACAACTGTAAATTATAAAGTGCCTTCCCAGTGAATCCAATAGAAGATGTGGTTTTAGGGCATGAAAAACTGCCCTACTATTTGCCAGAGTTCCTTTGTTCTGTAACTTAGCATCTAGTTTTTTGAATCTCTGGTCTTTCTAGGGCATTGGGCATCTGAACTTGTGACAAGTCAGTCTAATGAGACCATGAGGTGCAAAGTCCCTCATGTCTTTGCTAGTCAAATGCTTCCCTCATTGGGGGACACTGTAGTGGCCGTCCAGGCCATGGAGTCTGGAAATTCAGCAACTGCTTGCCCCCTTGGGGTAGAGTGTGAATATTTGGTTGGTGGACACTGAAGGGAGTCCCAGGCCATGGAGGCTAAGAAACAGGAGGTCTATGTTCAGAGGTTAAAGTCCATGTTGAGGCTCGCTGGCCTTTGTTCACATGTCTGTCATTTTCAGTCATTAACAAAATTGACAGCAGAAATGGGAAATAAGCTATCATTGCTTGAAGAGACAGTGAATGTACTTTCCAAGGGTAAAATACAGAAAAAAAAGCAGTTAAGCAGGACCATTTGAGAGAAGATTTTTCTCCCGACAACTGTGGACATGTCTGGGAGGCAAAGGGTAGAGAACTAGAATGACCATTGTTCTATAGAATCAAGCAAAGCTCCAGACTGTCTGCCTTGGACTTGCATGGGCCTGTCTCAAGGTGTTTCAACTGGCAGCAGTGCTTGCAGTAGCAGGGCAATCATCCAAGCATTCTGAATGTGGAGAGACACTGAGGACCCTCTTCCTTAGAATCCAGAGTGCTACCTGGTCTGGTGCCACTGCCAGAGGCCATGACAAAGAATTATTAAAGAAGCATCATGATTGGGAAGTGCAAGGGATGCTGAGAAGAATGTGCTCTCAAGTCCCTCTTGCTCCAGTATATTACCCTCTAACTGGAGGCCATCAGTGTTGCAGAGATGTCTATTGGAGCCTCGTAACTGAATGGAAGATGCTGATCCAGAACCCTGCTCCTCAGAGATTGTGTGGAGTAGACAATCACTTTGGTATTGTACTATGGAAAGAAGAAGTGATAGAATTTGAATAGAACCTAAAATCTATGGAATGATACTACAGATATTATTCTCTATTGTAAAGATGACATATCCTAGAAAAATTTATGACAACTCTTATTCTTTCTGGATGCTGAAAGGCATTTCTAAATGACTAAATAATACATATTGCAATATTATTATTGTGCAAATTATATACTATTATAGGTATTATTTGGAAAATAAACACAAAATATTAGTTTACTTAGAGTATAGATGCAAGTTGATACTTTTATCTGTGTTTGACTAAGTGTATAGATTGAGAACACAGATGCTGTCAGACTCTTGAATGTAGCTCCTATGGTCTTAAGTAATTGCTTTGCCTGTCAAAGTGTACAGGAAGTACTTATAACATTTATGTATTTGGATTGTGTTTGGAAGAGCACATAATTCTCCTGAAGGCACAATAGGCTACTGGCTCATCTTGGTGGCTCTACTTGGGCCATTTGCTTTCATTCCAATGATACAGCTGAAGCACAGTTGCAGAGAATAATTTTTGAAACCCTTAGTCAAGGTGATTCTTTGAAAGGTCATGTTAGTACAGCAGATGGTACAGTAAACATGTGTAAAATTGAAGATATGTATGAAGATACCATTTTACTGACAGAGAAACTTGATTTGGTATTCACATACCTTGCCAATATATTTGAGCAGGATTTTGATCTTGCTGTTGAAAGGGCTTTGTTTGTTTCTCTGCTTTATTTGATTTATTTTGTGAATAATTTCTGTTTCCCTCTGGCTACACAGCCAATAAGCCATGTGTAGTTTAGAAGAACATAAGCACTTTTCTATTATCTAATTATAATACTGTGTAATTCCTTTAGTACTGTGCAACATTCTTTCTCCTTGTATTTTCCAAGTGTTAATCATTCACTTTCATTTTTTAATGCCAATATATCCAAATAATTTTCATTTAAAGGCATCTATCTGCTTCCAGGAAATCCATTATGTTTCTTCAATCTGTGGTAAATTCTGTTCTTGACTATTTATGTATTCACAGTCATTATCCCCATGCTAGTACGTGTCATAATTTTGGCTCGCTTAATTTATGATTTTGTGTGTATATGTATATGTGCTAATATTGACTTCCAGTACTATATTAAATAGGTAAGGAGAGAGTGGGCAGCCTTGTCTACTCTCTGATCTTAGTGGGGTTTCTTCAAGTTTCTCTCCATTTAGTTTGATGTTGGCTACTGGCTTGCTGTATATTGCTTTTACTATGTTTAGTTAAGGGCCTTGAATTCCTGATCTTTCCAAGACTTTTTACATGAAGGTATGTTGAATTTTGTCAAATGCTTTCTCATCATCTAGTTAGATGATCATGGTTTTTTTTCTTTGAGTTTATTATGTAGTGGATTACATTGATTGATTTCTGAATTTTGAACCATCCCTTCATTCCTGAGATAAAGCCTAATTGATCATGATGGATGATTATTTTGATGTGTTCTTGGATTTGCTTTTTGAGAATTTTATTGAGTATTTTTGCATCAATATTCATAAGAGAGATTTGTCTGTAGTTCTCTTTCTTTGTTGTGTCTTTCTATGGTTTAGGTATGAGCATAATGGTAGGTTCATAGAACGAATTCGGTAGTGTTCCTTCTGTTTCTATTCAATGGAATAGCTTGAAGAGGATTGGTATTCAGTCTTCCCTGAAGTTCTGATTGAATTCTGCTCTGAAATCAACTGGCTCGGACATTTTTTTGGTGGGGAGATTTTAATGATTGCTTCTATTTCTTTAGGAGTTATGGGACTGTTTAGATGATTTCTCTGCTCCTCGTTTAACTTTGGTACCTGGTATCTATCTAGAAAATTGTCCATTTCATCCAGATTATCCAATTTTGTTGAGTAAAGGCCTCTGTAGTAGGATCTGATGATTTTTTTTACATTTCCCCTGTTTCTGTTGTTATGTCTTTCTTTTCAGTTCTGATTTTAATAATTTGAGTACTGTCTCTGCACCCTTTGGTTAGTCTGGCTAAGGGTTTGTCTATGTTGTTCATTTTCTCAAAGAACTAGCTCCTGGTTTTGTTGATATTTTGTATAGTTCCTTTAGTTTCAACTTTGTTGATTTCAGCCCTGAGTTTGATTATTTCCTGCCATCTACTCCTCTTGGGTATATTAGCTTCTTTTTGTTCTAACACTTACAGATGTGCTGTTAAGTTGTTAGTGTATGCTCTTTCCACATTCTTTTTGTGGGCACTTAGAGCTATGATTTTTCCTCTTAGTACTGCTTTCAGGGAGTCCCACAAGTTTTGATATGATGTGTCCTCATTTTCATTTAATTCTAAAAAGTCTTTAATTTCTTTCTGTATTTCTTCCTTGACCAAGTTATCATTGAGTAGAGTACTGTTCAGTTTCTAATTGTATTTGGGCTTTCTGTTGTTTTTGTCCATGTCAAAGACGAGTCTTAGTCCATGGTGGTCTTATAGGTTACAATGGATTATTTCAATCTTTTTGTATCTGTTGAGGCCTGTTTTGTGACCAATTATATGGTCTATTTTCGAGAAGGTACCATGAGGTGCTGAGAAGAAGGTGTATTCTTTTGTTTTAGGATGAAATGTTCTATAGATGTCAGTTAAGTCCAATTGGTTCATAACTTCTGTTAGTTTCATTGTGTCTAGGTTTAGTTTCTGTTTCCATTATCTGTCCATAGCTGAGCATGGGATATTCAAATCTCCCACTATTATTGTGTAGGGTGCAATGTATGCTTTAAGCTTCAGTAAAGTTTCTTTTATGTATGTGGGTGCCCTTGCATTTCAGGCATAGCTTTTCAGAATTGTGACTTCCTCTTGGTACATTTTTCCTTTGATGAATATGAAGTGTCCTTCTTTATCTTTTTTGATTACTTCTGGTTGAAAAATGATTTTATGTGATATTAGAATCGGAACTCACACTTAATTCTTTGGACCATTTGCTAGGATGATTGTTTTCCAGCCTTTTACTCTGAGGTAGTGTCTGTCTTTCTCACAAAGGTCCATTTCCTGTATGCAGCAAAATGTTTGGCCTTCCCATTGTGTCTTGGATTTTCTCTATATGTTTCCTTAGAATCATTTTTGTATTTTGAGTTTTCTCTGACAGTTGTGTCAATGTTTCCATGGTATCTCCTGCACATGAGATTCTCTCTTCTATCTCTTGTATTCTGTTGGTGATACTTGTGTAGATGACTGCTGATTTTTTTTTTAGGTTTTCTATCTCAGTGTAGTCTTCCTTTGTTTTTCTTTATTTTTTCACTTCCATTTTTATATCCTGGATGGGTTTTTGTAATTCCATCTCCTGTTTCATTGTGTTTTCTTGCAATTCCTTAAGGGATTTATGTGTTTCTCCTTAAGGGTTTCGATCTGTTTACAAGTGTTCTCCTTAAGCTCTTGGAGAGTGTTATTTATGTCTTTATTAAAGTCCTCTATTATTGTCATGAGAAGTGATTTTAACTTTGAATCCTGCTTTTGTAGTGTTATAGGGTGTTCAGAGATTGCTATGATGGGGGAACTGGGTTCTGATGATGACATGTAACTTTGGATTCTATTGCTTATATTCTTGTGCTTGACTTTTGTCATCTTGTTAACTGTAGTGCTGTCTGTACATGTTGTCTCTAACTAAAGCCTGCCTCTCCAGTCATCTTTCTTATGTCTGATCTCCTTGGGGGTCCAGATGTCTCTGTGATCTTCCCCAGATGCACTGAGTACAGTGGTACCTCTAGGATGCCTCAGGATATGGTGCCTCCAAACTAGCAGACCAGCTAGATGTCTGCTGTTCTGGGTGCAATGCCTCCTCTAGGATGTCTCAGGATAAGGTGCCCACTGTTCTGAGTGCAGTGTCTCCCCTAGGATATCTCAGTATATGCTGTCTGAAGCCCTGAGTTCAGTTGTTCCTCTGTGGCTCTGTGTTGAGTGGACCTTCCAGAATGTCTTGGGAAGAATCCAGGGTCCACAAAAGAGGAGACAGGGCAGAGGTCTTGTCCAAGGCTCAGATCCTAAAGAGGGGTAGAAGAGGAGTGCTATTCTGCAGGGATGGAGAGGGCTGTGTATCCGCTGGAACCTGAGCACACTTAGCACCCAGCTGTGGGTTTAGGTCAGTGTGTAGGTCTTCTTACCTATGTCTGTGGAATCCATGGATCCTCCATGATGTCTCTGGCTAATCTGGGTTAAATGCAAGACCAGACCTGGCAGAGATAAGCATTCCTTTGTAGGGGTTTAATCTTGAGGAATCTTGAGGAATGCACTTTAAGTGAAATCAGTTACTCTTTGTTCACTCCCACAAGTTCTCTACAACATTAACCTAGCATGTCTTGCAGGCAGAAAAGATTCATAACAAAGGTTTTGTGGCTGTGTTAGAGTTTACATTTTTCTTTTGTTAGGCTCCAGAGTATCTTCCTGAAACAAAGGTACTAGAATGTAAGAGTGATGGCCCTGTGTAGGCAACAGCTTGGTTTCTTCATGATCACTGATTTGTGTTGGTATTTTCCTCAGCAGTGGAGCCCCAGAGTCAGTTTGCAGAGAGTAGCCCACTGTCTTTGACAGTCTTCTCAGTTGATTGGAGATTTGCATGGCATCCCCATGGCTAACAACTTAATCGAGTAGAACTTAATACTTGTACTGTTAGCATTGTTTGGTAACATGAGATGGCCAATTGGCACTCAGTCTCCTTCCTAAATAGGAGATTAGGCTTTAGGCTCACCTTTACATATTTTCGAAAATGGTCACTGCTCTAGGTTTTCATATCATGCATCAAATGCCTCTCAATTCCAACTATCTCTCCCTATACTCTCTCCCTCAATGCAATCTCCTTACCCATGCCACTTGACCTTCTCATTCTTATCAATCCCAGTCTACCAATACATTCTACTTTATTTCCCCATACCATTGGCATCCATGTAACCACCCCAGTCCCTTCTTCTATACCTGACTTCTGTTAATCTACAGACTGTAGACTACACATCACTTATATAGTATCGAATGTCTTAGTGTTTCTATTGTCACAAATCACTATGACCAAAAAACAAGTTGGGAAGAATAGTTCTTACTTATCTTACACTTCTTTATTGCTCTTCATCATTGAAGGCAGACAGAATGGAAACTGAAAGTGTGCAAAAACCTGGAAGCAGAAGCTGATGCAGAGAACAGGGGTGGGTACTGCATAGTGGCTAGTTCCTCACGATTTGCTCAGTCTGCTTTTTCATAGAAAACTCAGAGCCACAAATCCAGTGATGGTAGTACCAACAATGATCAGGATCCCTCCCCATCAATCTTTAATTAAGAAAATGCCCTTCAGTCTTGCCTGCACAGCCTGATTTTAAGGAAGCATTTTCTCAATTGAGCTTCTCTGCTCTTGGATGATTATACCATGTGTCAAGTTGACCAAAAAAAAAAAAAAAAATCCAGCCCAGTTAATGTCAACATATAATTCAATAAATACCAAATATATCTTCCTGGGACTGTGTTATTTTACTCAGGATTGTTTTTTCTATTTCCATCCATTTGTCAGAAAATTTATGATGATGTTAATTTTTCATAAAAGCTGAGTAATATTCCACTGTATAAATATACCACATATTCTTCATCAATTATTTATCTTATAGAGATATAGGTTGTTTCCAGTTGCTGGCTATTATGAAGGCAGCAGCAATTATCATGGTTCAGTAAGAGTCCTGGTATGATGAAGCATTTTGGAAATCTTTTCCACCTATCAGGTGTCTCTGGATGAGTCTCTTTCTTGATTTATGATTTTGCTAATTGGGATAATCTCTCTTTGCATTTTAGGTAATTGGTTAAGGGTTTGTTGATCTTAGCAATCTAGTAAAAGAACTAATACTTTGTTTCATGGAATTTTTTGTATTGTTCTTTTTCTATTTGTTGATTTCTACTGAGAGTTTTATCATTTCCTGCCACCACTTCTTTGGATGTCATTTCTTCTTTTTGTTCTAGAGCTGTAAGGAAATGCAGACTGAGAGGACATTGCTCAGGCTGCTCCATTACAGAATACATGATTTTTTTGTGAGTTGTGATTAATTTCTTGGTTTTTGTCTTTGTGTTGCAGATTTCCTTCTATTATTCACTTTAGCCTAGATTAGTGAAAATGTGTTCTTTACATTATAAAATATTTTTATATTATTTTTATTATAAAATATCTTGCCAGGTGGTAGTGGTGCATGGCTTTAATCCCAGCACTTGGGAGGCAGAGGCAAGCAGATTTCTGAGTTCGAGGCCAGCATGGTCTACAGAATGAGTTCCAGGACAGCCAGGGCTACACAGAGAAACCCTGTCTCAAATAACCAAAAAAAAAAAAAAAAGGTCCTGGATCATTTTGTCCAATTCCTTCACCTATTTGATTGTTTTTGGCTTTTATTTCTTTAGGGGGTGTGTCTTCTTTAATGGTTTCTACCAGTTTACCTGTGTTATCTTGTATTTCTTTAAGAGAGTTATTTATTTCTTCCTTAAGGTCTTCTATCATCTTAATTCAATAAGATTTTAGGTTGTAGTCTTGATTTTCAGGTGGGTTAAGAGTATCCAGGGCATGCTGTGGTTAGAGAACTTGGTTGTAATCATGCCAAGTGGCACTGTTTTCTCTTGCTTATTTTCTAGGCTTGCCTCTCACCATCTGGTTATCTTAGGTTTTAACTGGCCTTACTGTCTGTAACTGGATCCTGTCCTTTCTGTGATCCTGTGTGCCTGGTTGTAATGGATCTCCTGGGAATCAAGCTGTCTCTGGGTGTGGGAGGTGGTCTGGAGCACTGGCTCTGCCCCAGGTAGAGGTGTGGGCCTGTAGGAAGTTTTTTCTTTATCAGGGCAGGACAGATAGGGTCTGCATCCACTGGGTCCCTGGAGATCCCTCTAAGGCCATGTATTGGGGCAGGGGTTGTCTCATCTGTGAGCCTAGTTATGACAACCTCTTAGGAGTCACCGTGTTTCTGGATGTGGGAGGAGTTCTGGGACACCAGCTCTGTACCTGGGCTGATTTGTGACATCATGATGAAATCCTATTTTTCTGAAATTATAGGCCAAAAAATCTGTCCTTCTAACAGTTGCCTTTGTAATTGTGGTTTATCACAGTAATAATACAGTACTTACTAAACAACCATTTGTGGTTTTATGTGATATTTATTTCATTTTGCTTTTCTATTTTCTTCTCAATATTTCTTTTCTTATGCTTAATTTTCTAGTTTAATGAACTACCCCCCACTCAAGCACACACTTCTATGAAAATATATAAAGATTATCGCAAACCCACATGAAAGAAAACCTATGTTAATTCCCTATTTCTAAGTCTGCATTACTTCACCTAACATAACAATCTCTCCTTCCATCCATTTGTCTCCAAATGCTGTGATTTCAGCTACCTTGTTTGTTGACTAAATACCATCATATATGTATATATGCATATATATATATTTATATTTATATATATATTTATATATATATATATATATTTTCTCTTAAGCTCATGAGGGAAAAATCATTCCATTTCTTATCTAATGTGAATATCGTAGCTATAAAGATAGATTCCATATATGTCAGTATTAGGACTTTGTGTTTTTTAAGTATTTCTCCAGGAGCGTGACAGCTAGGCCATATAATAAGTCTATGTTTGAAAACTTATGTAGTGATTTACACAGTCCTATACTAGTTTACATGCCATCAGGAATACAAATAAGATAGGAAGAAGTTAAATAATCTCTATTTGCAGAAAGTAATCTTGTGCTTAAAATTAGTCAGCAGAAAACTCATGTATAAACATTTTCAGCAAAGTGGAATGATGCAAAATCTACATTTAAAAGTCAAAAGCTTTTTTGTATGCCACCAATAAACATTCTAAAAAAGAAATATAGGACATAAAAGCCAATTTTTAATGATATTTTTAAAAAATAATAGAGGGTGGTAGTTTGTTGAGTGAATAAAGCACTTGCAACACAAATATGAGGACCAAACTTTAAATCTTCAGTACTCAATGTTGAGTAAGTGTGTCTGCTCATCTATACTATGGACAGTTGGAGATTGGGAATACCAGGGACAAGCTGACTAGCTACACAAGCCAAACACTGTTTTAGTAAATAAAGTACATACTCATCAAAGAAACCCAACATTAATATGTGGTCTTGACATTCTTATTCATAAACATATAACCACACATATGTGCAACTATATTAATGCAAACACATTACATATACATGCCATTAACATCCACTTGCACTCACACTCACTTAGCCAGCCATACATGCACACACACACTGAAACACACAGACACCCACACACACACACACACACACACACAGAGAGAGAGAGAGAGAGAGAGAGAGAGAGAGAGAGAGAGAGAGAGAGAGAGAGAGAGAGAGAGAATCCTCATCAGGAGGAGTGACAAGACGATAAGCAGAAAGAAAAAATTAAGGCATGCTCTGTGAGATGGTATCTTCTTGCTCCCAGAAGGCTGTGCCAGGAAAAATAGCAGGAAAGCACCTGGGTGATCATCTAGACAGGTCCAGTAGTAGAAAGAAAAGAACACCAGGGACCTGTTAAATATTCAAACCAGCATTTGTTTAACTGACTTCCTGTCTCAAGCTTCACCTAACCCGAATATATAAAGTTACTAATTTGTTTTTGGACAAGGCTTGGTCTTTGAATGTTCCAGTGCATCCAGTTGTTTGTTCATGCAAGGTAATAAACCTGGTAATCATCTAGACAACAAAGGATAATTCCATTACACACATGCAATAAAACATATCTATCTATCTATCTATCTATCTATCTATCTATCTATCTATCTATCTATCTATCTATATCTTAGAGTTTCTAGATCTGCCTGGGCACACTAGAAACATTGACATGTATGCAAAACACTGCAGAAAAACTACCTAGCATCTGAAAGATTGTAGACCTTTGTCACTTGCACAAGATTCCCTTAGATTTTCACCTTCTTCATCACTTAATCCAGAGTCAGAAGGACCTCTGCCATCTACCCAATCCACTTTTATGACTTCAGATTTTGTTACAGGTTCTGTAGAATTTTAGCCATCTGTGCCACATTCTCTGGGGCTTTTGAAACCTAATGAAGGTGCTCTGGGACCTTTAATATCTGAACAAGAAATCCTGTGAACACCAATATCTCTGAAAGAATGTCTAGAACTTTCTCAACCAGCCCATGGGCTTCTAGAACCTATGACATCTACCCAAGTCATTGTGGAACTTTCTGTTCAACAGACTTTCTGAGACTGTCCCCATGTGCACAAGATGAATTTTTTTGCTATCCGTTCTCAAGAATGCTAGAGACAATTCTCTTTTCTCAAGAAAGGCTCTATTCTTTTCAGTGTTACCCAAAGGATATTGAAATCTGTCCCATTTCCTGAAGAGGGTATCAGTTCTTCTCTTTCAGAACTTGATGTCTTAAAACATATTTCTTTTTCATTGCCAGAGGGCAGACTGCGCCCAACTCTCCAGGTTCGGATCCCTCATTCCTGTTTGACTCTGCCTGAGTCTCATGGGAAAAGAACATATTTTTTCTGCTGAATGATTCCTCACATCTTTCAAGTATGCCAAATTATACTCACGTTCTAGTTCCCCTACTAAAGAAGGTCTCAACCATTCTTCCTCTCCAGGACATTGGTCCAGACATTCTAAATTGAGGGAAACCATAACAAAACATGCCTCTTTAGACCAAACAGTTTTAAAATCTGTGCCATCAGAAGATGATAGTTGGAAACCAGCATTTTTTCAAAAGAGTAGTAAGAGCTTACAAATCTGACAAGAGGGGTTCAAAGCTTAAAACTGAGACCAATAGAAAACTCACTACTTCTGCAAAAGGAGACTGTGAATCTTTGCTATCTCCTGAGAAGGGTCTCAGAAGTATCACATCTCCCCAAGGCATTCACAGACAGTCCAAGTATACAAAAAGCACATCAAAAGAGTCCTCTTTTGGCCATAGCAACACTCAAGATTTCAATTCTGAACATAAGACTTTCAAACCATACTCTTTGTCACAAAAGGAGCTCAGACATTCTTCATCTTCCTAGGAAACTGAAAAATACTCCCCAAGAGGGCATAACATCCTCCATCTCTACAGAAGAGTGCACACAAACCACTCCCTCTCATAAAGAGAGCCTCTGGCATTTCACCTCCCCTCATGAGATTCCCAGACCCATTACTTTTACCAGGAGAAGACAGAGGGATGCCTCTGATACCGAGAGAGCCCTGAAAATTTCTCTTGAAGACCAAAAAGACACTGAGTCATCTCTAGACAGAGACAGTACTCAAGGGAGTGTCAAAATCTCATCATCACCCCAAGAGGATATCAGTCACTCTGTTCCTACTAAGTAGAGCTTATAACATGTTCCTATTGTCCAAGAGGAAGGAAAACATTCCATTAGTTCCAGACAGGAGACCACAGCTTTGGTTCATGTATTATGGTGATTCATCCCTGCATCAGTTCCAAAAGGGGGTGCAATTATATTCCTTGTTTATCACGGAAATTTCAGACATGACATATGTCTAACAGAGAACCTGGTACCTTACCATTCTTAGAAGAGTGAGACCCAGCATTCCAATATGATCCTGGATACCCATATTGTGAACCTCTTGCCCTAGGAGACCAAAGATATACACATTTTCTTTGAAGCAATCTCAAAAGGATTCCTCTGCAAAGGGGGAGATGCAGTTCTATCCTCCCCCCTAAAAGAACTATCAGTCCTACTCAGTCTGAAAAATGTTGATTCGAATGTTCCAGTTCTCACCAAAGGGATATTGGATATCCTCCCCTCCATTTCAGGCAGCCTCAGAATGATTCACGGTGAAATAGATGGCCTCTCAAAGGCCCCATCTAAGATATTGTGCCTCAGAGTTGCTTTTTATTACAAAAGAAAATTCAGAAATATGTCTTGCAATCAACAATGGATGAAACATTCAGGTTCTGCCCTAGGAAACTTCCTAATTACCTCTTCTTCCCAATGTGGCATCAGAGAATCCCAGTCTGCCAAATGGAAGCTTTAAGAAAGCCCATTTCAAGAGGATTGCCTGGTCCCTACTTTTCTTTACCATGGCATCTTCAATGTTTTTTTTTTAAATCTAAAAGCCACCCTGATGTTTTTGCACTCTGTTCCCCATAAAAAGAAGAGGAGTTTTAAATTTTTTCTTCTAGTCAATCATTTATCAAACCTACAACTACCACTCTTAGCTGCCTCACATATATATTAAAGCATCATGTAGGTTCCTCTGACTAAAGCATGATAAGGATTCCTTTTCTGATTAAGAATAGCTCACTATTTGTAGTCAAAACAGCATGGTATAAAATGTGCTCCTCATGGATAATAGCATGTGCTTTTTCAGATCAATGTGGATGTAAGCCTATTTGATCTGACCTAATTGCTGAAAAATCAACTATCACTATCTTAGTTTAACTGAGTGCATCTTACTCCAATCCCCTGAACTTATGACCTCTATCCAAAGAGTAGGACTCTGGTGACTGAATATCTTATGTCTAAGAGTAGTTTATAAAGTTATAAACCCAGCATATATATTTTAAAGTTGGTCAGCAAAAACAAGAAATCTAAGCCATATTCAAAAATAGGCAGCTGATTTATCAGGAAACCTAGCTGGGAACTGCCCTTTAGTGTGATGGAGACTGATTCCACTGCTGCCTGTCCTGCATGACATGGATGTTCTAGGTTCCCGAGAAGGCTGGATAAGGAAAGGTTTCAGCCTTCTCTACTCTCCAACTTGATTCTTGATCTTCCCCTGATACAAGAGTCTTTGAAATTTTTGCTTTCTCTGACATTTGCCTCTAAAGATTGGAATTAATAGTTTCTGGATATGCCAACATTTTTACTCTGTTCATTGGTAATTGAAATTTTGTTTCTGACACTGAACCAGAAAGACTCACACTTTCCCCAGTCACTGAAGTGGGCCTCAAATCATTGTCAAGGGCTCACGGGGTCTTTGGACATATTCTGTCTTTACCTTTTAGGCAAATGCACTCCAGTTTTTCTTACATAGGCTTCAGACCTACAGTGTATGAACTACTGATCTTCCAAATTTCTGTATGAATAAAGAGAACTGCTGATCTATCTGCTGTGATCCAGGGATCCTCAGATCTTCACATATAGCCTAAGTGACCTTAATCTTAATTATCTAGAACCAGTGTGCCTCACAACATTCACCAATAATGCAAGTTTTTTTCAGATGTATTTCCTCAACATCAATTGTGACAGTGACTTTCCAATGTTCAGGGGAGCATTAACATACAGTACTTTTGAGAACCTGAAACCTCAGACATTCTTCAATTGCTCAAATTAATCTCAGAGTTACCACCTAAGAAATAACTTATCACATATGTCCCCAATGACAAAAAAGGTCCAGAGAACTATGACATAATAAGCAAAGAATTTAAGTCCTTTACAACATCTTAAGAAGGCTACAGATATAACCCCTACTATCAGCATGCAATAGAATTGATGAAGTCACAATTGGGCCTAAGATGAACCCATCTAGAAGGACAATTTATGCCTCCAGCTAATAACTCCATCAAGCCATGCCCCCTCAGATGTAAACTAACCCATGACATTAAGGGGACTGATACCATTTTGAAATATCTTCTGAAGAGGACCTTAGTTTTATTATCTCTAATCACAGCAGCACCTGACATTAAGGGTATGCCAAAGATGTCAGCTGACCTTGAGAATAAAAAACATTTTCTTCTTCCTCTGTATGCTCTGGAGTTGTCTGAGACATTCCACTCTGATGAAGAAAGCTATAGAACTGTCTTTGTGAATGAAGAGTGTGTCTCAAACATTTAGGCTTGCCTGTAATGTGCTACAGACTGAATCCTTTTCACCAAGAATGCACAGAAGCTTCCCTCTTTGTTCATGGAGGACTCTGGCCTACCATTCAACTAAGAGAAACCAGAGTTTCTCCCTCAGACTTTATTGGTCAGGAAACACACCTTTGACCACACAAAAAAACTCAGAGAACCCTGGTTTCAAGTCCAATGCCCACAGAATGTTCAACTCAAACTAGATCCAAGCCCAGGTATCTTTAATCTGATCACCAGAAAGGTAACAATCCACCACACCCACACCAGTGCAACTTATATTAAGTTTAAATAGAGAACAGATCCATGGACTTTGACCCAACTAGTCAGAAGAAACCTCAGAATACTGTCAAGTCTGGAGTGGAGTCCTCAAAGATAAAAATTTTCTAGAGTTCTCTGAAGATGTGGAGCCTAGAGTGCCTGGAACAACTACCTCTACAGAAGGTAAACAGAGATACTTCCCTATTCTCCAACAGGATTGACGGCATTTCTATTTTCCAAAATTTTGGTATTTTTTTCTCTCATGATTGAGACCTTAGAAGTTACCCCTTTGACTCTGGAGACTCTCATAACAATTCTTTTTTCTCAGCGGCCTTTGACATATTTTACCTCTGACCAAGGAGCATTTCTGTTTTTAATCAAAGTTCACAGAAATCAAGGGGAGGAAGCAAATCATGGAACCTTATACTACTTCCTTGAGTAAAGTCACATGACACTTTGCAAAATCAGCAGTCTATCATAGTTCTGGTTGGTTAAACATAAGTCTCAGAGGTAATCATGCTAAGGGCACATACCCATAAAGATCATAAGTCTTGGTAACTGTATTTGGTTTCCTGCTGCTTCAGCTAAAGATATGAATACTTTAGACTATGAAAAACATTTTGAAGTTGAGGCAATGCTAAGATCTCATGAACTAAGGTAAGCAAATTTATTTTTGCTTAAAATATTATGGGGATTTTTATTCTGTGATCATCTCTCCTGTCACAAAGATATCAGGATCTCTTTTCTTTCCTAGGGTACTCACTCCTTCTACCTTTGATTAAGGAGACCGCATATTTTCACACTGAAGCAAAGGAAGCCTCAGATCATTACAGTGTGTCCGAAGGCTTCAACATTTATTTAGTTTGAGGAATCCTATATAACTTACATCCTGAACATCTCTGTGAGTTTTCATGTCAGTGACTTCTCTGTAGGCTCCATAATCAGAAGAATTTGTGTTAAGTCCCTTTCAAATTTAAGGGTCTCTAGATTTCCCTTATTCCAAGAAGAAAGAATGTATGTTTTTTACTTGACAGAGTGTGGATGTCAAAGATTTTTCATTGCGTCATAAATGAACTTACAGTTTTCCTTGAACTGAAGGAGAAATCTGTGAAACAATAGGAAAAAATATCTGAGGTTCAGTCCATAATATCAGAAATTTGTGGATTATAGTTTCTCAAATTTCTCCCTCAGCTCAAGGAAAACTGTAGGTTCAGTAATGATGATATAAAGAATCTTTGACATGCATACACTGTCAATGAACTTCTAACTTCTTGGAATAAGGGAAATCTTGACACCCTTAAATTTGAAAGGGACTTAATACCAATTATTCTGATTACATGGCCGACAGAGTAGCCACTGACATAAAAACTCACAGAGATGTTCATGAAGGTGTATGAGATTCCTCAACCTAAATGAATGTTTAAACCTCATTTGGACAAAATGGAACGATCTGAGCCTCCCTTTGCTTCAGTGAGTAAATAAAATTTGATGTCTCCTTAATCAAAGGTAGAAAGAGTGAATACCCCTAACAAGAAGGGAGGTCCTGAATTCCTTGTGACAGAAGAGGTGGTCAGAGTATAAAAATTTTCATAATGTTTTAGCAAACATCTGCTGACAATGGTTTCTTCAGAGAATACATATCCAGTCATAGAATCCTCAGTTCTAGTTCTCTAGGAGGTCTTAATGTTTCCCTTATGACCTTAGTGACAAGACATTCCCAAGTTACTGAAGGGATAGCATACCATTCAGAATGGATATCCTGGGACATAACATGATGTTTTTATACCTGAGAGCAACAATCTGAGTCATGATCCAATTTTATCTTTCAGATTGCCACTTGAAATAGAGCAGGTCCATCTTTGTTGCCCATGCCTCTGCTGCTGATAAACAGCTTGTGGAGAACATAGAAAGAAAGATTACAAACTAATTTATAAGAAAAAAAAATTTCTGATTGCTGGGAAGCACATCACTGAGTCTCAGAACATATAGGTATTCTGGACTCTGAGGACATTTGCACCTGATGTGGTATTTTCTGTACCTACTTTCAGTCCTAAATGTAATTTTTGCCTGAGCAGTTATGTGACCTTTTTGCTCTTCCATATCCTCCCAACATATTATCTCTCTCAAAAATGGGACCAATGACCTTCCCACATATGGACAAAGTAGTTTTTCTACCTAAATGATCAGGCATAGACCCAAAAGTGACTCTTTTTTTTTTTTTAAACAAGGGACACTAGTCCACACTGCTTGGAGGCCCATAGTCGAAGTTTAGAGTAAGAGCATAGAACCTGTGCCATCTGATGCCACGTAAGTCCATAGGAATGTAATAATGTCGACATTTCTGTCTCAATCTAGGTAGCTGAACAAATTAGAAATAACCTAGCCAGCAAGAGGCATCAAAAATGTTGGGGAAGAAAAATAAGTTAGTGCCTCCTTTCTCTAAGAATTAACACAAACTAAAAAGATACAAAACTCTGAATAAGAACTGGAAACTTAGGATCACTGCTGTAAAGTTTCTCCACTGTATAAAATACCCAGAACCTTTACCTTTGACAGAATTGTATATGGCACCTTCACACTGCCTGAAGGAGATTCTGTCAATAGTGCATCAGAGTTTTCCTTTCTTACATGGGGTTCACTTTTCTGAGTGTTAACTTACTACTTCTCACTACATTGAACAGAATTGCAGAACTCTCCTAGGACTAGCATTTCCCTAGACCTTATTTGACAAGAGTGGCCTTGAGCACTTACTACACCTTACGTGGTCTTTATATATTCCCAGTCCTTCCAAGTTGCTTTGAGTCTTTTTTCCTTAAAGGGATGTCAGATTAAGGGAGCATTATACCACCAATTCAGCATAAAAGAGCATCTAACATTCCCTGTCTTCCCAATAGGATTGTGGTTCTATTGTCTACCTCCACCCACAAAATGGATTTTAGAACTTCAATTTCTGTGAAAAGGGAACTTGGAAATCAAAGTCTATTGAAAAGGCTCTCAAAGTAGCCCCTGTGTCAAATGGGTGTATTAAACCTCCATCCTCTACACTAGGGGACTTCAGGTCCCCTAGCAAATGAAGATCCTCCAGACAATCTCTTCTGCCCATGCCTCACAAACACCTCTATTAACTAAATTTTCTTTAAATCCTTCACAAGATTAGAATTCCACTGCCCTTCTATACTTAAGAAGGAAGGAGATGTCAGGGGCATCTCTGCTTATACACTGAAAACCTAAAATCAACCATACACCTAAAATCAGCAATAGGCTTAACATACATGGTCTTGGGACTTTGTGGAAAAGCACAGAAACAGCTTGTTATTAGCCCTTGTAAACAAGAAGCTTTGGTAGAAAGTTACCAAGTCTTTGTCATAGAACTTGTAAATAGGTAGCCATTTTGGATAGTACCAACTTAGATAAAAAGAACCAGAGTGGTGGAGTCAGAGAGCTGAGGACACAAGGGAAGTTGAACAGAGTCCACAGGGGGTGTTGGGGAAGGAACCTTCTCCATTGGCATTAGTCTCAACCCTGGCATCCCACATAGCAGCAGGAGGCACTGCACTACACAAATGGCACTCCATAGGTTGCTCTGTGCATCCATGAGGCCTTCAGTTTCTCTGGATTGAGCCCAGAGTGTGGTGGGTGATGAAAAGAAGTGTCCTGACAAAAACCTTGGTCTACTTACCCTGTCACACAGGTTGGTATCTCTGATATCCATCAATATGAGTTCTGGTTGATGCTGCTTCACAAAGTCTTCTAATCATCTGTTGTGCACAAAGGCCCAGATGGTCTTGCTGCCCACTTCCAAAAACTCACCTGCATTCCAGCTAGCATGATGAGCTGAGGACAAGAACATATCTAAATAAGAAGTGAATATTTCATCTCGACATGCCCCCTTAAAAACCAACCTCTGGCCTTGGGCACACAGTTTTAAGCACCTACAAAATAAGCATCTCAGGGCAACTGACCAGGATACCTCGCAACCATTATGAGATAATTGAAGCTCCCTCAGAATCTCTGTCCTCTCTCAAACACTCCAAGCCACCTCAATCACACCCTAATCATTCACAAACTGCCATGGAGTATTCTGTGGACATTTCGATCTTCTTCCTGCCTCTAAAGTCCCCAAGTTACTCTCACCATGGATCATTCTTTCTGTATCCTAGCACACACTCAACTATCTACCCGATCAAAAGTTAAGCCCACATGCAACTCAGAGTTCTCTAAAGGGATTCAGGTGGATCCCAGGAGACAGGTACCTAGACACAAAGCACAATGAGCATTTATCTCATATCCCACCAGGGTCCCTGCTGCATATCTCCTTCACTCACCAGTTTCTTCTAGACAAATTCACACCAAGGTCCCTTAGCTGTCCGATAAAAATTCTCAAGGTGCCAGTCAAACTTTCTCTGCAAGTTTCTCACTCCCACAACATGATAACAACTATCTGGATATATATGTAAATGTCTGTCTGACTGTCTGTCTCTCTATCTAACTGTCTTTCTATTTATGCATATATCTGTCATTTATGTATTTATCTATCTCTTTATTTATTTTTTATAAGTACTTATCTATATACTTACCTGATTTCTTACCTACCTATCTACTTACCTACCTACCTATGTACTTACACACCTCCTAATATCTCCTTTTGTGTCACCAATACATACACTTCCTGTTATATTTTCTAGGGCAGAATCAGCTTTCTGTTTACCACATGATAAGTTCCATTGTCATTTTTGAAATGATTTTCAGTATCAACCAACAAGCCTTATTTTGAGCACTGACAGTCTCCAGATGTCCATTGCACTGAAGAGAGCTTAAGACACAGCTGCATGGTGCTCAGGCCTGTGAGGCTGTGCTTCCCTAGTCAGGATACCCAAACCTGATGTGGCAGGTCCTCCTCTCGGGTCAGCTGAAACGTGCTCACCAACAGGTCTCCTCTGGACCTAGAAGTCAACAGGAGGCCCTAGTCCATCTTGTACAGCCAGAATAAACTTGCTACAAGCATGTCTGCTTCTGTGTTGACGGGGACATATATGTGATCTTGCAAGAGAGAATGCTCCTGCACTTTTGTTTGTGCATGCTTTCTAATGCCTACAAGATTTGGAAATATGGATTTTTGTCTATAAGTGTCAAGGATTTAGGAGGTTGTGCATGGTGGAGATGGAAGCTTCAGGCATCACAGAAGCTTTTCAACTGCAGGACATCTGCCAGCCAGTGAAGGGTGCTGCAAGAGAGACTCAAGCAACAGGGGGTGTCAGCTTGTACTTGCAAAGGATCCTGTGAGAGCCCTACCTAAACCTCATAATGACCTGGACCTTAGGGGCAGAGCATCAGAATCAAAGGCCTGAAGTTGAGAACCAGGAGATGGGGCAACCCTCTCAGTGTCCACTCAGAACACTGGGACTGGGCTAGGCCCAGAGATTGATCCAGCCTGAGGCTGCCTGACTTTTCCCACACAAAGATTCCCTAAGGCCAAGCCAGTTCTCTTTTTTGAAGAGTCAGACTCCTCTGTGCATTTTTAAACTCTAACAAGATGCAAGGTATTGGCACCCAGATAGAAAGGTCTCCCAGGATGATCATCAGCTTATAGGGTAGCCACGTGGTTGAAACAGGGCTCAGGGAACAGGGATATGTTAACAGAGGACATAGATGTTTGGGGAGGGAAACTAACCTTCTCAATTGGCATTAGTCCCATCATTGGCTATCCACTTTGTTGCAGGAGGCACTGCACTGGAGCCAGAGAAATGGGTAGCTGCTTTATGTATTACTGAGGCCTTCAGTTTCCAACCGAAAAGAGTCCCTTCCCACCCCTGAAAAATTTTGTCTACACACCCGTCACACAGGTTGGTATCTCAAATATCCCTCAGTTTGACTTTGGATAGATGCCGCTCCACAAAGTCAACCAGTCACGTGTCCACGTCAGAGCCCCAAAGTGGCTGTCCACCCACATTCACTGTCTGACCTGCTGCCTATCTAACATGCTGAGCTGAGGACAAGGACATATCAAAATAAGAAATGAATATTAGATTTCAACCTGCCCACATGGAAACCAAGCTCTGGCCTCAGGCCCCCAGTTCTAGGCACCTAGTAAGCAAGCATCTCCAGGCAACTGATCAGGAAAACATGCAACCATTATGAGTTAATTCCAGCTCCCTCACAATCTCTCTCCTCTCTTTAACCCTCCACACCACTGCCAGTATACACCCCAGGCATGCACCAAACACCATGTACCACTCAGGGGAAAATGTGTTCTCCTTCCTTTCTGTCAACAGCTTAGGTGATAGCTGGTAGAAAAAGACCCCACAAACAACTACCAGGTGAGAAGCCTTACATGGATTTCTGATTCTCCATTCCTATTAAGCTTCCTCCACGTATCTGCTCTTACGTAGGATGATCCTCATCTGGTAAGGCACCTGTGTGGTGGAGACAGAGAGCTCAGGAGTCAGGGGAAGTTGAACAGTGACCACAGGGGGAGTTTGGGAACCAACCTTCTCCATTGGCATTAGTCTCAACACTGGCATCCCACATAGCAGCAGCATGCACTGCAGTGGACACATGGAACTCTGTGAGCTGCTCTGTGCATCCATGAGGCCTTTAGTTTCCCTGGATTGACCCCAGTTTCCATGGATTGAGCCACTCTAAGAGTGTGGTGGGAGATGAAAAGAATGGCCCTCACAAAAACCTTGGTCTACTTACCCAGTCACATAGGTTGGAATCTCAGTTATCCATCAATGAGTTCTGGTAGATGCTCCATCACAAAGTCATAAACACTTCTGTTGACCACAAATGCCCAGAGGGTCTTGCTGCACACTTCCACAATCTCACCTGCATTCCAGCTAGCATGATGACCAGAGTGCAAGGACGTATATAAACAAGAAGTGAATATTTCATCTCGACATGCCTTTTTGAAAACCAAGCTCTGGCCTCCGGTCCCCAATTCTAAGCACCTACAAAATAAGCATCTCAGGGCAACTGACTAGGATACCTGGCAACCATTATGAGCTAATTTAAGCTCCCTCAGAATCTCTCTCCTCTCTCAAACCCTCCACCCCACCTCCATCACACCCCAGCCATTCACAAACTGCCATGGAGCACACTGTGGACACTTCTATCTTCTTCCTGCCTCTAAAGTCCCCAAGTCACTCTAACCATGAAACTTCTTTCTGTATCCTAGCACACACTCAACTATCTACCTGATCAAAAGTTAGGCATGCATGCAACTCAGAGCTCTCTGAGGGTATTCAAGTGGACCCAAGTTGACAGGCACCTAGACACAAAGCACAATGAGCATTTATCTCATGTCCCACCAGGATCTCTGCAGTGTATCCCCTCCACTCACCAATTCCTCCTACACCAATTCACACCAATGTCCCTTAGGCAGCCTCGTAAAAATTCACAAGGTGCCATCAAACTTTCTCTGCAAGTTGCTAACTCCCACAGCCTGATAACAACTAGCTTGCTATATATGTAAATGTCTGTCTGACTGTCTGTCTGTCTGTCTGTCTGTCTATCTATTTATCTATATATCTGTCATTTCTCCATTATTCTAACTCATCATTTATTTTTTATACCTACTTATCTATATATCTACCTGACTTGTTACCTACCTATCAACTTACCTACCTACCTACTTACACACCTCTAAAATGTCTCCTTTTGTGTCACCAATACATACACTTCCAGTTCCATTTTCTAGGGCAGAATTACCTTTCTGTTTACCAGATGATAAGTTCCATTGTCATTTGTGAAATGATTTTCAGTAACAACCAGCAAGCTTTCTTTTTTTGAGCACTGACAGTCTCCAGAGGTCCATTGTACTGTAGAGAGCATAAGTCAGAGCTTCATGGTGAACAGGCCTGGGAGGCTGTGCTTCCCTAGTCAGGACACCCAAACCTGATGTTGCAAGCCCTCCTCTCTGGTCAGCTGAACCTTGCTCATCCACAGGTCTCCTCTGGACTTAGAAGTAGACAGGAGGCCCTAGTTCAGCCTGTACAGCCAGAATAGACTGGCTACAAGCACGTCTACCACTAAGTTCACGGGCACATATATGAGATCTTGCAAGAGAGAATGCTCCTACACTTTTGTGTGTGCATGCATTCTCCTGACTATAAGGTTAAAAAATAAGGATTTTGGTCCATAAGTTTCAGAGGAAGAGGAAGTTGTGCATGGTGGATATTGAAGAGTCCTTCATCACAGGTGCTTCTTAACTGCAGGATATCTGCCAGGCACTGAAGGGTGCAGCAGGAGAGAGTCCAGCAATAAGAAGTTTAAGCTTGAACTTGCATAGGATCCTGTGAGAGCCCTACCTAAACCTCATTCTAACCAGGACCCTAAGGTCCGAGCATCAGAAACAAAGGTGTGGAAATGAGGACCAGGAGCTGGGCCCACACACTCAGTGCCCAGCCAGAACACTGGGACTGGGCCAGGCCCAGAGATTGATCCATCTTAAGACTGCCTGACTTTTCCAACACAAATGTTCCCTAAGCTCAAGACAGTACACTTTTTTAAAGTGGCAGACTCCTCTGTCCATTTACACTCTAACAAGATGCAAGGTAATGGCACCCAGACAAAAAGCTCTCCCAGTATGATCCTCAGCTCATAGGGCAGCCAGGTGGTAGAATCAGGGCTCAGGGAACAGGGAAATGTTAACAGAGGGCACAGGGTTTTGGGGTGGGAGACTAACCTTCTCAATTGTCATTAGTCCCAACATAGGTTATCCACTTAGCTGCAGGAGTCACTGCACTGGAGCCAGAGAAATGGGTAGCTGCTCTATGTGTTCCTGAGGCCTTCAGTTTCCAACCAAAAAGAGGCCCTCCCCTCCCCCTGAAAAATTTGGTCTACACACCCAGGTACATAGGTTGGTATCTTAACTACCTGTCAATTTGAGTTCTGGTAGATACTGCTCCTCAAAGTCATCCAGTCATCTGTCCACTTCAGAGCCCCATAGTGGCTGTCCACCCACATTCACACTCTGAACTGCAGGCTATCTAACATGCTCAGCTGAGGACAAGGACATGTCAAAAGAAGAAATGAATATTAGATTCCAACCTGCCCACTTGGAAGAAAAGCTCTGGCCTCAGGCCCCCAGTTCTAAGCACCTACTAAGTAAAAATCTCTATGCAATTGACCAGGAAACCAGGCAACTATTATGAGCTAATTTTAGCTCCCTCACAATCTCTCTTCTCTAACACTCCACACCACTGCCACCACACCCCAGGCACTCACCAAACACCATGTAGCACTCAGGGGAAAATGTGTTCTCCTTCCTTTCTGTCAAGAGCTTAAGTGATAGCTGGTAGGAAAAGACCCCACAAACAACTACCAGGAGAGAATCCTTACATGGATTTCTGCTTCTCCATTCCTATTAAGCTTCCTCCAAGTATCTGCCCTGAATTATAAAAGAAACCTACCTGCCTTACTCCATCCACATGGGTATCTCCTAATGCTGACAGCCAGTTCTCTTCTTGTGGATGCAGACTCTATGATTTCTGGCCACACTCTCTCACTTCCCAGGTCAGGGCACAAAGCAAAGATGGCCCTCATAGGATGATCCTCATCTGATAAGGCACATGTGTGGTGGAGTCAGAGAGCTCAGGAGACAGGGGAAGTTGAACAGAGACCAAAGGGTGAGTTGGGAACCAACTGTCTCCATTGGCATTAGTCTCAACACTGGCATCCCACATAGCATCAGGAGGAACTGCAGTGGACACATGGCACTCTGTGAGCTGCTCTGTGCATAAACGAGGCCTTCAGTTTCCCTGGATTGACCCCAGTTTCCCTGGATTGAGCCACTCTCAGAGTCTATCTATGTATGTATGTATGTATGTATGTATGTATGTATGTATGTATCTATCTATCTATCTATCTTTTTCTACCTACCTAAATACCTACCTACCTCCTTCTATCTCTTTTTGGCTTGCCAATGTATACACGTCCAGGTACATTTTCTAGGACAGAAGCACCACTTTGTTTACTAGATAATGAATGCCATAGTCATTTCTGAAGTGCTTTTCACTATCCACCTGCAAGCCTTCCTTTCCTGAGCACTGAGAGTCTCCAGAGGTCCTCTCCTGCACTGTCGAGAGCTTAAGTCACAGCTGGTGTAAGTAGACCCATCTAACAACCACCAGGAGAGAAGTCTGGCATTGCTTTCCACTTCTGCCTCCCTCCGAAGCTTCAGGGGGCATTTGCTCTGATACAAGCAAGACAGCTCTTTCTATCCAGGCAGGCCTGCTCTGAGTTCTCAGACATGCAAGGCCCACCACCCCAAACAAGGAAGAATCCTGTCACCCTCTATATAATTTATTACTAAACAATTGTCTCATCCTTTTACCAAGACAGAAAGGTACCCTCAGGAACAATTTCCCTGTTGTCCACATTAAGTTTTTCTACACCTTGTGCCAACCTGTGCTATGGCCTGGTCACATATAGCACCTTAATGATTTCCACTACACTGAACCTAACCTTCACAGACTAAGCTGTGCTCAACACCATTAGAAATGATAAATAAATAAATGTAAAAATGAATAATTCTGAATATTGATTCAGACTTCACCATCAAGGATCAATATCCGTCATCAATACTCTTTATCTATAGGTTGAGGTTGACCTTATTCATTATTATTACTACTATTATTTATTTTTTATTCCTTTTTATGACTGGAATGATGATTTTTCTTGATCATGGTAATGTTTTGTGAGTCACTGAGGTATGACATCATGAGTATGACCTCATCTGTGTGACATCATGGGCATGACATCAGGGGTGTTACATTATGGGTATGATATTGTGTATATGACATCATGAGTGTCACAGTGTGACATCATGCATGTGTCATCAAGTGCATGATAACATGAGTATTACAGGGGTATGACTTCATGGGTATGAAATCATAGGTGTTGTGTCATGAGTGTGACATCACAAGTTTGACATTACGAGTGTGTAATCAAAAGTGTGACATAGCAAGTGTGACTTTAAGGGCATGACATCATGAGTTTTACATCATTGGTATGACAAGTTTGACATGGGTATGACATCATTGTTGTGAAATCATGCGTATGATATCATGGGCATAACAATATGGGTATGACATCATGGGGATAATAATATGGGTATGACAACATGGGTATGACATCATGAGAGTGAAATTACAGGTATATCATCATGGTATGACATCAGGGGTATGATGTGGGTATACCTCACAAATGTGACATCATGGGTGTGGCAACACAGTTATGACATCCTGTGGTGATTCTGGGAAGGTGGTTGTCTTCTACAATTGACATAGGAAGACAAGATATACACCCCAATAGCAGCTGAGCTGTTAGTGAGTCATGGCACCAATATTATATATTATAGATATGAATATATAACTGTTAATATCACATTATATATGATATAACATATATAAATTATAATATATAATGTAATATAATATATAATGTATATTAATATTATAATATAGAATACAATACTAATACTAATATAATATACAATACAATACTAATGTGTAATATATTAATTAATATAATATATCAATATAATAACATAGTATACAAATATAAAATTTACAATTAATATCTTAATAAATATAATATATATATTAATATAAGTATTTTATATTGTATTATATATAACATATAATAAATAATATAAATATATAATATAGTGTAATGTTATTTATATGATACATTTTAACCAAATGTTTTTGTCAAATTTTCTAAATTTTTTCAACTATTTTTTCTCTATTTACATTAATATTATCACTAATTTTAAAAATAATGCCTTCAATTTTATTGAAAATTTTCCATGCTACTATTGACTTTTTCCCTAGTTTTTCCTAAACAGTCTTCACTTTTATAATGAATTTTCTGTCAATCAATTGTTAATTTTTTTAGAGATTTCTCTACAGATTCACTATTTTCATACTTTTTTCTTCATTTTATTATATTTTTTATTAGATATTTTATTTACACTTCAGATGCCATCCCCTTTTCCCATTCCCCTCCTTAGAAAACCCCTATTCCATGCCTCCTTTTCCATTTATACTTTTTTAAAAAATGTTAATCATAGACTTTATATGTTTGGTATTGTTAAATCATTGGTATATCACACTACCCAACCTCAATATATCAACAATCTTTGACTGGTAGGGATACATGAACATCTGCCTCCTTGTCTCCCTCCTCTTTCTCTCTTTCATCACCTAGCTTATCCTCTCCTTCTTCTTCTCCTCTTCTTACTCCTTCTCTTCCACTCAGTACTCCTTCCACCTTAGCTCCTCCTACATATCACCCTTCCTGTTAAAATGAAACTTTTCTCTCAAAATACAATTAGAGCATAATTATGCCGATTTGTACCAGTGAGGTACAAGATAGTCCTAATACACAGTCCATCATTTTGTTGACTAACCAGAACTTCTTTCATCTCTTCTAACTAAAACACTTACTTTTGATCCTGGCTTTTTTTTGGCTTTAGAGTGAATGTCAGCTGAAAACTATCTACTCAGATCTTTTACCTCAAAGTCAATAGCCAGGATTGGCTGTGAGACTATAGGTCTACATCCCCATCAGAAATCCAAAATGACTGAGTTAACTGAAGTTATTGGAAGCATTAAACATAGCTTCTAAAACTTAGCCAATTGATAGAGACCGCTGAACACCTGAAAAGCCCCTATACTACCGAACATTGGCGCATCAAATCTTCAGCCTTCTGGCCCAGAGTCATCTGAGAGATCTTAGTGATGCAGGATTATTAAGGACTGATTACTCTGTCTGGGCAGATATAATCAGTCGACTATTCTGCATGTGTGTCCTTTTCTGGACAGTAATTCGTCTGTAGATGGAAAGAGGCAATTTTTGCCTAGTGGCTGTCACCACACAACCATCCTAACTCCAAGAATGGTCAATTTCTTCTTAGAATCCACGACAGGAATTTGTCAGGAGCTGACAGGTCTGTAATAAGAATGGACATTAATATATAAATATTTGTAGTATCAATTCTACGGACTTCTGATGTATTGAAAACCAACTATCCATGTAAGGTAACCTGGACTGTTGTCTGTTCACTCCTCTCAGCTATTTTTAAATAAAATATGGGAAACCTTCTAACAATAAACTCAAAGAAATGAATTTGCTATAGTCCCTTAACTCATAGGTTAACAGTCCCAAATCAGTTAAAAAAGTTAAAGAAGGACTGGGTCTAGGCCCTGTATTCCTAAATGAGTTATACAGGCAAAATGCCCATGAGAGTATCAATATTCATCTCATTTTTATATTAATGAGAAGCTCGTACTAATGAAAACCTTAAATTTGAAATCAAAGTAAATTTTGTACCATTTAAGAATTTATAACTTTATCTTGATAATAATTATACAGATTTCTACCAATAGGTTATGGCTATGCAATAAGTCCTAGCTAATCCTCTCTGTTCCAACAAAACCACTACTTTTCCCTAGAAAGACAGACCATTATTAAACATCTTATTCCCCAAGCCCAGGGAATAGTGGTGCTGACTCTTCTTTAACTTCTTCAAGCTGATTACGGGCGGTGAGATATTATTTTTGATTATCTGGTTTTTGTAGTGCTTTGAGCATCTGTACTTGTGACAAGTCAGTCTAATGAGACCATGCGGTGCAAAGTCCCTCATGTCTTTGCTAGTCAAATGCTTCCCCCATTGGGGGACACTGAAGGGGCCGTCCAGGCCATGGAGTCTGGAAATTCAGCAACTGCTTGCCCCCTTGGGGTAGAGTGTGAATATTTGGTTGGTGGACACTGAAAAGAGTCCCAGGCCATGGAGGCTGAGAAACAGGAGGTCTATGTTCAGAGGTTAAAGTCTATGTTGAGGCTCGCTGGCCTTTGTTCACATGTCTGTCATTTTCAGTCATTAACAAAATTGACAGCAGAAATGGGAAATAAGCTATCATTGCATGAAGAGACAGTGAATGTACTTGCCAAGGGTAAAATACAGAAAAAAAGCAGTTAAGCAGGACCATTTGAGAGAAGATTTTTCTCCCGACGACTGTGGACATGTCTGGGAGGCAAAGGGCAGAGAACTAGAATGACCATTGTTCTATAGAATCAAGCAAAGCTCCAGAGTGTCTGCCTTGGACCTGCATGGGCCTGTCTCAAGGTGTTTCAACTGGCAGCAGTGCTTGCAGTAGCAGGGCAATCATACAAGCATTCTGAATGTGGAGAGACACTGACGACCCTCTTCCTTAGAATCCAGAGTGCTACCTGGTCTGGTGCCACTGTCAGAGGCCATGACAAAGAATTGTTAAAGAAGCATCATGATTGGGAAGTACAAGGGATGCTGAGAAGACTGTGCTCTCAAGTCCCTCTTGCTCCAGTATATTACCCTCTAACTGGAGGCCATCAGTGTTGCAGTGATGTCTATTGGGGCCTTGTAACTGAATGGAAAATGCTGATCCAGAACCCTGCTCCTCAGAGACTGTGTGTAGTAGACAATCACTTTGGTATTGTACTATGGAAAGAAGAAGTGATAGAATTTGAATAGAACCTAAAATCTATGGAATGATACTACAGATATTATTCTGTATTGTAAAGATGACATATCCTAGAAAAATTTATGACAACTCTTAGTCTTTCTGAATGCTGAAAGACATTTCTAAATGACTAAATAATACATATTGCAAAATTATTATTGTGCAAATTATATACTATTATAGGTATTATTTGGAAAATAAACACAAAATATTAGTTTACTTAGAGTATAGATGCAAGTTGATACTTTTATCTGTGTTTGACTAAGTGTATAGATTGAGAACACACATGCAGTCAGACTCTTGAATGTAGCTCCTATGGTCTTAAGTAATTGCTTTGCCTGTCAAAGTGTACAGTGAGTTCTTATTACATTTATGTATTTGGATTGTGTTTGGAAGAGCACATAATTCTCCTGAAGGCACAATAGGCTACTGGCTCATCTTGGTGGCTCTACTTGGGCCATTTGCTTTCATTCCAATGACACAGCTGAAGCATTGTTGCAGAGAATAATTTTTGAAACTCTTAGTCAAGGTGATTCTTTGAAAGGTCATGTTAGTACAGCAGATGATACAGTGAACATGTGTAAAATTGAAGATATGTATGAAGATACCATTTTACTGACAGAGAAACTTGATTTGGTATTCAGACACCTTGCCAAAATATTTGAGCAGGATTTTGATCTTGCTGGTTGAAAGGGCTTTGTTTGTTTCTCTGCTTTATTTGATTTATTTTGTGAATAATTTGTTTCCTCTGGCTACACAGCCAATAAGCCTTGTGTAGTTCAGAAGCAGATAAGCACTTTTCTATTATCTAATTATAATACTGTGCAATTCGTTTAGTGCTCTGCAACATTCTTTCTCCTTGTCTTTTCCAAATGTTAATCATTCACTTTTTTTTTTAATGCCAATATATCCAAATAATTTTCATTTAAAGGCATATATCTGCTTCCAGGAAATCCATTATTTTTCTTTAATCTGTGGTAAATTCTGTTCTTGACTATTTATGTATTCACAGTCATTATCCCCATGCTAGTACGTGTCATAATTTTGGCTCACTTTTCTGAATTTCCAGTTGTTTTTTTACAGTATTTGAAGAGATTTTTTTTACATACCAGAATAATCCTGCTAGGCATGAAGAACTTGCAGCAGGGTTAATGGACAGAAAATTATTAGTATCAATTCAGATAATATATACCTTTTTAGAATTAACTTGGCAATTCTAATGTCAACACTAAATGGATTTATCAATTTCAGTTATAGTGACTATGTTTACCTCACCTAATCTAGCAAGGTAAACTGAGTAGTGGTTCTATGTACATGTACGATATTACTTGATTTATGATTGGCTAAGATTTCTGTGAGTTATTTTCCACACTTGTGAATATTTCCTAAATAATATCATTAATACCAATATTATAAAGTTGTTCAGATTAAATAATTTTTTGCATAGTAAATTTAAAAATTAAAACAACTAAATAGTATATATTGTAGCATTTACTTCAGTTATTAATATTATGTTCTCAAACTTTTCAAAGTTATTCATTTTCTTTGTCAGACTACAAAGAAATCAGATTCATTACAGCACATTCATGCATATGCTTTTATTCACAAACATATTCACATGCATATGCTTTATTGATTTTATTGCATGTTTTAAAAGAATTTTTCACTGTTGTCTTGATGATTACCAAGTTCATTCCTTTGCATGAATAAACAACTGGATGCACTGGAAAGACAGAGAAGACCATGCCTTGTCAACAACCACATTAGTAAATTTACTAATTTTTGATGGGAGAAGCCTGAGACTGGAAATCAGTTAAACAAGTCTGGTTCAGATATTTAGTAAGCCTTGGATTTCTTTTCTTTCCAGTACTGGGCTTGTTTAGATGATCACCCAGGTGCTTTCCTGGTAGTTTTCTTGTCAGAGAGTTCTGAAAACAAGAATACACCATCTCAGGGAGCCTGCTTTAATTTTTCCTTTCCGGTTATCTTTTTGTAACTCCTCCTCATGTGTATTTCTCTCTCTCTCTCTCTCTCTCTCTCTCTCTCTCTCTCTCTCTCTATATATATATATATATATATATATATATATATATATATATATATATATATATATCTTAATTTATGATTGTGTGTGTGTGTGTGTGTGTGACTGAAGGTTTATGTTAATGCCATGTATGGGTATTGTGTTTTCATGTAGGTAGTTGCACATATGTATGGCTGTATCTGCCTGTATGTGCATGTGCCTGAAGTTTCTACATATTAATGTTATGTGTCTTTGATGAGTCTACACATTATTTACTGAAATACTGTTTGGCTTTTCTAGCCAGCTTGTCCCTGGGATTCCCAGTCTTTAACTCTCCAGAATATAGGTGAGCAGCCACACTCACTCACTTTAAGTATTGGAGATCTGATCTTTTGTCCTTACATTTGTGTGGCAAGTGCTTTAACCAATCAAAAAAAACTACCAGCTCATACTATTTTTTTAAAATGATATTAAGAATTGGCTTTTATGTCCTTTATTTCTTTCTTAGAAAGATTGTTGGTGGCATACATAAAAGCTGTTGACTTCTAAATGTTGATTTTGTATTATTCCTATTTACTGAAAATGTTTATATGAGTTTTCTGCTGAAGGCTTTAAAGCACAGGTCATATTTTCTACAAATAGAGATCATTTGACTTCTTCCTCTCTTATTTGTAGTCCTTGTGGCTTATAAACTAGTATAGCATTATGTAATTCACTACATAGGTTTTCAAATGTAGACTTATTATAAAACCTAGCTGTCACACTCCTGGACAAATACTCAAAAGAAAAAAAAAAAGAAAAATACTCAAAAAAAAAGAAAAATATTCAAAAGTAAAAGAAAAGAAAAAAAAAGAAAAAAAAGTCCAATTACTGACATATATGCAATGTATGTTTATTACTGCAATGTTCACACTAGGTAACTACTACTGTGATAAACCAACATTATGTAGGAAAATTATAGAAGAACAGTGTTTTTTTAAGAGGGCTGACATTTTATTAAGGGTGTTGGTTCTAGCTGCTTTCCCCCCCTCTTTTATTGAATATAATATTTACATTTCAAATTTTATCCCCTCACTGCATTCGCCCCACCACCCAGGAACCCTTTATCCTATCCCCCATTCTCCTACTTCTATGAGGATGTGTACCTACCTAACCCCACTCACCCCTCCCCACCCTCAGATCCCGCCCCCTGCCCACTTCAAAGATCTCCTCTCTCACCTATGCCCAACAAGACCTTCCTCCCCTACATATACAGCTGGAGTCATGTGTCCCTCCATATGTGCTCCTAGGCTGGTGGTTTAGACCCTGGTGAGCTCTGGCTGGTTGGTATTGTTGCTCTCCACATGGTGCCACCAACATTTTTGGCTCCTTCAGTTTACTCTCTAACTTCTCCATTGGGAACCCTTGACCAGATTAATGGTTAGCTGTGAGTATCTGCCTCTGGGTATGTCAGATTCTGGGGGACCTCTAAGGAGATAGCCTTATCAGGCTGCTGTCAGCTTTCCCTTCTTGTCATATATATAAGCATCTATTTTGGGTGACTGCACATGGGATGAATACCCAGATGGAAAGGTCTCCTTACAAACTCTCCTTCAGTTTCTGTCCCACATTTTACTCCATTTTTGCTCCCTTGGGAGTTCAGTTACTCCTTCTAAGAAAGACCTAAGAATCCACACTTGTTCTTCCTTCTTCATGAGCTTCATGTGGTCTGTTTGTTGAATTTCTGTTGTTTCAAACTTTTGAGCTAATACCCGCTTGTCTGTGAGTAAATACCATGTGTACTATTTTGTGATTGGGTTACCTCACTCAGGATGATATTTTCTAGTTCCATCTATTAACCTAAGAATTTCTCGAATTCATTATTTTTAATAGCTGAGTAATATTCCATTGTGTAAATGTACCATATTTTTGTATCCATTCCTCTATTGAAGGCATCTAGGTTCTTTCCAGCTTCTGGCTATTACAAATAAGGCTGTTATGAACATAGTAGAGCATATGTCTATATTGTATTTTGGGGCATTTTCTGGGCATATATGCCCAGGAATGGTATGGCTGGGTCCTCAGGTAATGCTATGTCCAATTTTCTGAGGAACCGCCAGACTGACTTCGAGAGTGGTTGTACCAGTTTGCAACCCCACCAACAATGAAGGAGTGTTCCTCTTTCTTCACATCCTTGCCAGCATCCACTCTCATCTGAATATTTGATCTTAATCGTTCTTACTGGTGTGAGGTGGTATCTCAGTGTTGTTTTGACTTGCATTTCCCTGATGACTAAGGATGTTGAACATTTCTTAAGGTGCTTCTCAGCCATTCGTGTTTCCTCAATCAAGAATTCTTTGTTTCGCTCTGTATTCAATTTTTAATGGGGTTATTTGATTGTTTTGTGTCTACTTTTTTGAGTTCTTTGTATATATTCAATATTAGCCCTGTACTGGATCTAGGATTGCTAATGACCTTTTCCCAATCTGTCTGGTTGACAGTGTTCTTTGCCTTACAGAAGCTTTGCAATTTGATGAGTTTGCATGTGTCAATTCTTGATCTTAGAGCATAAGCCATTGGTGTTCTGTTCAGGAACATTTCCCCTGTGCCTAGGTATTCGAGCATCTTTTCCAACTTCTGTTCAAGTAGTTTCAGTGTATCTGGCTTTATGAGAAGGTCCTTTATTCACTTGGACTTGATGTTTGTACAAGGGGATAAGAACGGATTACTTTGCATTCTTCTACATGCTGACCTCCAGTTGCACCAACACCACTTGTTGAAAATGCTGACCTTTTTCCACTGGATGATTTTAGCTCCCTTGTCAAAGATCAAGTGACCATAGGTGTGCTTGTTCATTTCTGAGTCTTCAATTCTATTCTATTGATCTTCCTGCTTGTCTCTGTACCAATACCATGCAGTTTTTATCACTATTGCTCTGTAGTACAGTGTGAGGTCAGGAATGGTGATTCCTCCTGAAGTTCTTTTATTGTGGAGAATAGTTCTCCGTATCCTAGTTTTTTTTTTTATTATTCAAAATGAATTTGTAAATTACTCATTCTATCTCTATGAAGGGTTGATTTGGAATTTTGATGGAGATTGCATTGAATCTGTAGATTGCTTTTTTGCAGGATGGCCATTTTTACTAAGTTAATCCTGCCAATCCAGGAGCATGGGAGATCTTTCCACATTCTGAGATCTTATTCAATTTCTTTTTTTAGAGACAGGAAGTTCTTGTCATACAGATCTTTCACTTGCTTATTTAGATTCACTCCAAAATATTTTATTTTATTTGTGGCTATTGTGAAGGGTGTCATTTCCCTATATTCTTTCTCAGCCTATTTTTCCTTTGAGTAGAGGAATGATACTGAATTGTTTGAGTTGATTTTATATCCAGCCCCATTGCTGAAGTTGTATATCAGGTTTAGGAGTTCTCTGGTGGAAGTTTTAGCATCACTTAAGTATACTATTATATCATCTGCAGATAGTGAAATTTTGACTTCTTCCTTTCCTATTTGTATCCCTTCGACTTCCTTTTGTTGTCTAATTGCTCTAGCTGGAACTTTCAGTACTATATTAAATAGATAAGGTGAGAGTGGGCAGCCTTGTCTACTCTCTGATCTTAGTGGGGTTGCTTCAAGTTTCTCTCCATTTAGTTTGATTTTCGCTACTGGCTTGCTGTATATTGCTTTTACTATGTTTAGTTATGGGCCTTGAATTCCTGATCTTTCCAAGACTTTTTTCATGAAGGAGTTTTGAAATTTGTCAAATGCTTTCTCAGCATCTAGTGAGATTATCATGTGTTTTTTTTTCTTTGAGTTAATTTATGTAGTGATTTACATTGATAGATTTCTGAATTTTGAACCATCCCTTCATTCCTGGGATAAAGCCTACTTGATCATGATGGATGATTATTTTGATTTGTTCTTGGATTTGGTTTTTGAGAATTTTATTGAGTATTTTTGCATCAATATTCATAAGAGAGGTTCATGTGTAGTTCTCTTTTTCTGTTGTGTCTTTCTGTTGTTTAGGTATGAGCATAATGGTAGGTTCATAGAACGAATTTGGTAGTGTTCCTTCTGTTTCTATTCGATGGAATAGCTTGAAGAGGATTGGTATTAGGTCTTCCTTGAAGTTCTGATTGAATTCTACCCTGAAACTATCTGACCCAGACATTTTTTTGGTGGGGAGATTTTAATGATTGCTTCTATTTCTTTAGGAGTTAGTGACTGTTTATATGATTTGTCTGCTCCTCATTTAACTTTGGTACCTGGTATATATCTAGAAAATTGTCCATTTCATCCAAATTATCCAATTTTGTTGAGTATAGGCCTCTGTAGTAGGATCTGATGATTTTTTTAATTTCCCCTGTTTCTGTTGTTATGTCTCCCTTTTCAGTTCTGATTTTATTAATTTGAATACTGTCTTTGCACCCTTTGGTTAGTCTGGCTAAGGGTTTGTCTATCTTGTTGATTTTCTCAAAGAACCAGCTCCTGGTTTTGTTGATATTTTGAACAGTTCGTTTGTTTCAACTTGGTTGATTTCAGCCCTGAGTTTGATTATTTCCTGCCATCTACTCCTCTTGGGTATATTAACTTCTTTTTGTTCTAACTCTTACAGGTGACCTGTTAAGGTGTTAATGTATGCTCTTTCCCTATTCTTTTTGTGGGCACTAGAGCTATGATTTTTCCTCTTAATACTGCTGTCAGGGAGACCCACAAGTTTGGATATGAAGTGTCCACATTTTCATTCAATTCTAAAAAGTCTTTAATTTCTTTCTTTATTTCTTCCTTGACCAAGGTATCATTGAGTAGAGCATTGTTCAGTTTCTAAATGTATGTGGGCTTTCTGTTGTTTTTGTCTATGTAAAAGATGAGTCTTACTCCAAGGTGGTCTGATAGGGTAAAAGGGATTATTTCAATCCTTTCGTATTCTTTGTGGCCTGTTTTTTGACCAATTATACGGTCTATTTTGGAGACGATACCATGAGCTGCTGAGAAGAAATTTTGTTTCAGGATGAAATGTCACTTAAGTCCAATTGGTCCATAATTTCTCTTAGTTTCTTTGTGTCTTGGTTTAGTGTCTGTTTGCATGATCGGCACATTGCTGAGCATGGGGTATTTAAATCTCCCACTATTATTGTGTAGGGTGCAATGTATGCTTTAAGCTTCAGTAAAGTTTCTTTTATGTATGTGGGTGCCCTTGCATTCGGGACATAGATGTTCAGAATTGTGAGTTCTTCTTAGCACATTTTTCCTTTGATGAATATGAAGTGTCTGTCTTTATCTTTTTTGATTACTTTTGGTTGAAAAATTATTTTATTTGATATTAGAATCGCAACTCCCACTTGTTTCTTTGGACCATTTGAAAGGAAGATTGTTTTCCAACCTTTTACTCTGATGTAGTGTCTGTCTTTTTCACAAAGGTGCATTTCCAGTATGCAGCAAAATGTTGGGTTCTGATTACATATCCAGTCTGATACTCTATATCTTTTTATTGGAGAATTGAGTCCATTGATATTAAGAGATATTAAGAAAAAATGAATGTTGTTTTTTATTATTATTGTTATTGGCAGTGGAGATATGTTTGTATAGCTACCTTCTTTTAGGGTTGTTGGAAGATTACTTTCTTGCTTTTTCTAGGTTGTAGTTTCCCTCCTTGTGTGGTTTTCCATCCATTATCCTTTAAAGTGCTGGATTTGTGGTGAGATATTGTGTAAATTTGGATTTCTCATGGAATATTTTGGTTTCTCCATCAATATTGATTGAGAGTTTTGCTGGGTATAGTAGTCTTTGCTGGTATTTGTGTTCTCTTATGGTCTGTATGATATTTGTCCAGGATCTTCTGGCTTTTATGTTCTCTAGTGAGAAGTCTGGTATAATTCTTATAGGTCTGCCATTTAATGTTACTTTACATTTTTTCCTTACTGCTTTTAGTATTTTTTTCTTTGTTTTCTACATTTGATGTTTTGATTATTATGTGGCTGGAAGTATTTCTTTTCTGGTCTAAACTACTTGGAGTTCTGTAGGCTTCTTGTATATTTATGGACATCTTTTTCTTTAGGTTAGGAAAGTTTTCCTCTATAATTTTGTTGAGGATATTTACTGGTCCTTTAAGTTGCAAGTCTTCCCCCTCATCTATACCTATTTTTCTTAGGTTTGGCCTTCTCATTGTGTCCTGGATTTTCTATATATATTTGGTTAGTAGCTTTTTTGTATTTTGCATTTTCTTTGACAGTTGTGTCAATGTTTTCCATGGTATCTCCTACATATGAGATTCTCTCTTCTATCTTTTGTATTCTGTTGGTGATACTTGTGTCTATGACTGTGATTCTTATTTTAGGTTTTCTATCTCCAGGGTAGTCTCACTTTGTGATTTCTTTATTTTTTCTACTTCCATTTTTAGATCCTGGATTGTTTTGTGTAATTCTTTCTCCTGATCGTAGTGTTTTCTTAGAATTGCTTAATCGATTTTAGTGCTTCCTCTTTAAAAGTTTCTTTCTGTCTACCAGTGTTCTCCTTAAGTTCTTGGAGAGTGTTACTTATGTCTTTCTTAAAGTCCTCTATTATCATCATGAGAAGTGATTTTAACTCTGAATCCTGCTTTTGTGGTGTGATGGGGTGTTCAGGGCTTGCTATGATGGGGGAACTTGGTTCTGATGATGCCATGTAACTTTGGATTCTATTGCTTACATTCTTGTGCTTGACTTTCTCCATCTTGTTAACTGTAGTGCTGCCTGTACCTGCTGTCTCTAACTAAAGCCTGCTTTTCCAGTTATCTTGCTTGTGTCTGATCTTCTCAGGGGCCAGATGTCTCTGTGATCTTCCCCAGCTGCACTGAGTACAGTGGTACCTCTAGGATGTTTCAGGATATGGAGCCTCCAAGGTAGCAGACCAGACAGATGTCTGCTGTTCTGGGTAAAGTGTCTCCTCTAGGATGTCTCAAGATAAGGTGCCCACTAATCTGAGTGCAGTGTCTCCTCTAGGATATCTCAGGATATGCTGTCTGAAGCCCTGAGTTCAGTTGTTCCTCTTTGGCTCTGTGTTGAGTGGACCTTCCAGAATGTCTTGGGAAGAATCCAGGGTCCACACAAGAGCAGACAGGGCAGAGGTCTGGTCCAGGCCTCAGATCTGGGAAAGGGGTAGATGGGGAGTGCTATTCTGCAGGGGTGGAAGGGGTTGTGTATCCCCTGGAATCTGAGTGCTCTCAGCACCCATCCATGAGTTTAGGGCACTGTGTGGGTCTTCCTACCTAGGGCTATGGAATCCATGGATCCTCCAGGATATCTCTGGGGAATCCAGGGTCAATGAAAGACAAGACTGTGCAGAGACAAGCAGTCTTTTGTATGGGTTTCATCTTGTGGAATGCACTTTAAGTGAAATCAGTTACTCTTTATTCACTCCCACAAGTTCTGTACAACATTAACTTAGCATGTCTTGCAGGCAGAAAAGATTCATAACAAAAGTTTTGTTGCTGGGTTAGAGTTAACACTTTTCTTTTGTTAGACTCCAGAGTATCTTCCTGAAACAAAGGTACTAGAATGTATGAGTGATGGCCCTGTGTAGGCAACAGCTTGCTTTCTTCATGATCACTGATTTGTGTTGGTATTTTCCTCAGCAGTGGAGCCCCAGAGTCAGTTTGCAGAGAACAGCCCATTGTCTTTGACAGTGTCCTCAGTTGATTGGAGATTTGCACGGCATCCCCATGGCTAACAACTCTATCGAATGGAACTTAGTACCTGTAGTGGTAGCATTGTTTGGTAACATGAGATGGCCAATTGGCAATCAGTTTCCCTCCTTAACTTAGGCTTTAGGCTCACCTTTACATATTTTAGAATATGGTCACTGCTCTAGGTTTTCATATCATGCATGAAATGCCTCTCAGTTCCAACTAGCTCTCCCTGTACTCCCTCCCTCAATGCAATCTCCTTCCCCATGCCAATTGATCTTCTCATTCTTGTCCATCCCAGTCTACCAATACATTCTACTCTATTTCCCCATACCATGGACATCCATGTAACCACCCCAGTCCCTTCTTCTATACCTAACTTCTGTGAATCTACAGACTGTAGACTACACATCACTTATATAGTATCAAATGTCTTAGTGTTTCTATTGTCACAAAAAACTGTGACCAAAAAGCAAGTTGGGAAGAATAGGACTTACTTGGCTTACACTTCTTTATTGCTCTTCATCATTGAAGGCAGACAGTATAGAAACAGATATGGTGCAAAAACCTGGAGGCAGAAGCTGATGCAGAGAACAAGGTTGGGTACTGCATAGTGGGTAGTTCCACATGATTTGCGCAGTCTGCTTTCTCATAAAAAACTCACAGCCACAAATCCAGTG
>NW_023044978.1:5937994-6046852 GCF_011762505.2 Arvicanthis niloticus | reverse complement strand
CTGCAATAAAATCAAAAAAGAATATGTATTTGAATATGTATATGAATAAAAGCATGATGCAGAAAGTGCCTGTAGTTAATCTCGATTTCTTTGTAGCTGAAAAAGAAAAATGGAATACTTTGAAAAGCTCGACAAAAGAATATTAATCACTGAAAGTAATGATACAATATATATATTTATGTTTGTTTTCATTTTAATTACTATGCAAAAAAAGTTATTTAATCTGAACAATTTTTAATGTTGGTATTAATGATTTAATTTAGGAAAATTCACAAGTGTGGAAAGTAACTCACAGAAATCTTCAGCCAATCATAAATAAGTAATGTCATTACAGTACATATAACTCTACTCAGTTTACCTTGATAGTTATGTGAGGTAAATGTAGTCACGATAACTGAAATGATAACTCATTTAGTGTTGACATTAGAATTGCCAAGTTAATTCTCAAAAGGTATAGTTATCTGAATTGATACTAATAATTTCTGTCCATTAACACTGCAGCAAGTTCTTCATGCCTAGAAGGATTATTTTTGGTTTGTAAAATCAGTCTCTTCAAAGACTGTAAAAGACCACCTGGAAATTCAGATAAGCCAACCAAAATTATGATACTTACTAGCATGAGGATAAGGACTGTGAATACATAAATAGTCAAGAACAGAATTTACCACAATTTGAAGAAAAATAATGGATTTCCTGGAAGCAGATAGATTCCTTTAAATGAAAATTATTTGCATATATTGGTATTAAAAAAGAAAGTGAATGATTAACATTTGGAAAATACAAGGAGAAAGAATGTTGCACAGCACTAAAGGAATTGCACAGTATTTTAATTAGATAATAGAAAAGTGCTTATGTTCTTCTAAACTACACACGGCTTATTGGCTGTGTAGCCAGAGGGAAACAGAAATTATTCACAAAATAAATCAAATAAAGCAGAAAACAAACAAAGCCCTTTCAACCAACAAGATCAAAATTCTGCTTAAATATACTGACAAGGTGTGTGAATACCAAATCAAGTTTCTCTTTCAGTAAAACGGTATCTTCATACAGATCTTCAAACTTACACATGCTCACTGTACCAATTGCTCTACAAACATGACCTTTCAAAGAATCACCTTGACTAAGGGTTTCAAAAATTATTCTGTGCAACTATGCTCCAGCTGTGTCATTGGAATGAAAGCAAATGGCCCAAATAGAGCCACCAAGATGAGCCAGTAGCCTATTGTACCTTCAGGAGAATTATGTGCTCTTCCAAACACAATCCAAATACATAAATGTTATAAGAACTCAACAAGTACACTGTGACAGGCAAAGCAATTACTTAAGGTGCTACATTCAAGAGTCCGATTGCATCTGTGTTCTGAATCTATACACTTAGTATAACACAGATAAAAGTATCAACTTGCATCTATACTCCAAGTAAACTAATATTTTGTCTTTATTTTCCAAACAATACCTATAATAGTATATAATTTGCACAATAACAATATTGCAATATGTATTATTTAGTCATTTAGTAATGTCTTTCAGCATCCAGAAAGACTAAGATTTGTCATAATTTTTTCTAGGATGTGTCATCTTTACAATACAGAATAATATCTGTAATATCATTCCATACATTTTACGTTCTATTCAAATTCTATCACTTCTTCTTTCCATAGCACAATACCAAAGTGATTGTGTACTCCACACAGTCTCTGAGGAGCAGGGTTCTGGATCAGCATTTTCCATTCAGTTACGAGGCTCCAATAGACATCTCTGCAACACTGATGGCCTCCAGTTAGAGGGTAATATACTGGAGCAAGAGGGACTTGAGTGCACAGTCTTTTCAGCATCCAGTGCCCTTTCCAATCATGATGCTTCTTTAACAATTCTTTGTCATGGCCACTGAAAGTGGCACCAGACCAGGTAGCACTCTGGATTCTAAGGTAAAGGGTACTCAGTGTTCCTCCACAATCAGAATGCTTGGATGATTGCGCTGCTACTGCAAGCACAGCTGCCAGGTGAGACACCTTGAGAGAGGCCCATGCAGGTCCAAGGCAGACACTCTGGAGCTTTACTTGATTCTATAGAACAATGGTCATTCTAGTTCTCTGCCCTTTGCCTCCCAGACATGTCCACAGTTGTCATGAGAGAAATCTTCTCTCAAATGGTCCTGCTTAGCTGCTTTTATCTGTAATTTACCATTGGCAAGTACATTCACTGACTCTTCAAGCAATGGTAGCTTATTTTCCATTTCTGCTGTCAATTTTGTTAATGACTGAAAATGACAGACATGTGAAAAAAGGCCAGCGAGCCTCAACACGGACTTTAACCTCTGACCATAGACCTCCGGTTTCTCAGCCTCCATGGCCTGAGACTCCTTACATTATCTGCCATCAAATTTATTCACATTCTACTCCAAGGGGGCAAGCAGTTACTGACTTCCCAGACTACATGTCCTGGAGGGCCCCTTCAGTGTCCCGCAATGGGGGAAGCATTTGACTAGCAAAGACATGAGGGACTTTGCACATCATGGTCTCATTAGACTGACTTGTCACAAGTTCAGTTGTCCAAAGCCCTACAAATATCAGAGATTCAAAAAACTGGATGCTAAGTTACAGAACAGCTACAAAGGAACTCTGGCAAATAGTGTAGCAGTTTTTCATGCCCTAAAACAGCACCCTCTATTGGATTCACTGGGCAGGCCCTTTATAATTTACAGTTGGTACTGAGCATATAGTTGTAGCTTAGAGCTTGTGGTAGAGGACAACCCATGATTAGTCTACATTAGGGCCCAAGAAGACACAAGAAGGACCCTCTGTCCAACACTGCCTAGATGGTCAGGATCTAAACTTTTATTGGCACAAAATGCTAAGTTAGAACCAAAGGGGACTTTGGCAACGAAAGTCATTGAAATAATTCTTGATATTTGCTATACCAAATATCAAGATTACTGTCTTACCTAAGCATCAGCAACATTTCTATAGGAGCTGATGGTAGCATATACAGAGATCCACAGCCAAGCATTTAGTAGAGATCAGGAAATTGAGTGGAAGATGAGGAGGAAGGGTTGTAGGAACCAGAGGGTCAAGGACACCAGAAGAGGACAGCCCACAGAATTATCTAAGCAAGGTTCATAAGGGTTCAAGATAGAACCACAGATCTCCTGTGGGTCTTCAGTAGGCCCTCTGCATACATGCTGTGGTTGCTTAACTTGTTATTCTTGGACTCCTCACAGTGGGAGTTGGGATGTCTCTGACTGTTTTGTCTGTTTATGGGACAGTTTTGTTCCTAATGGATTGCCTCATCCAGCCTTGATATGATAGTTTATGTTTTCTCTTGCTCTATTTTTTTTGGCATGTTAAGTTGATATACCAAGGAATACTTCTCTTTTGGAAAGGAAACAAAGGAGCAGTGGATGAGAGGAAGAAGGAAGGTGAAGGAATGACTAAGAATAGTGAGTTGGGAAGGCTGTAGATGGCATGCATTACATGACAGAAAATAAAAAAAATCAATGTAGCTTTAGAGGTTACACACATGTACAAGGTTTAATGTGACCAATGTCTTTGACCAAAAGGAACATACATTTCTTTTCTGCCAAACGTGAAATTTTATATACTCTTTTGAATAATATTACCTCATACCTTTCAGATTTATTTCATGCATGGTAAACACAATTCCTTATACACTGGGACAAATCAGACCTAAGCTACTCTAAGTAAGAGAGACTTCCACTTTTAACCCAGATGGCTAGAAAAATACCCTAATGATAGAAGGGACCTCATACCACACTGATTCTTGTTTCCAGGGCCCACAACTCATGTTATGTGTCTTTATGCTGATAATCAGTCATAGTGAAAAATCTACCCTTTGTAACAACCCCTACGTAGCTGATGATAGATTTAAGATTACAGAAAGAATTCCTATGAGACTGGTATATGTACTTTAATATTGCTGCCAACCTGCAATGTAAATTCCAAACATATGTCTCTTCTAGACATTGAGAATGAATAGAAGCCGAGTGGTATTGGAGATGTTCCTGGTCACAAGGAATTACTTAATATGTCTCCACTTAACAAATTAATCTGAAATGTTTTCATTTTGTTCAAGAGGGTTTGCTCCTGGCTGTTTGGCCTTCTCTGTCTGACACTACCCCTCTAGTGTCTGGCACAAGAGACTTTCTCCTTCTCCTCAAAAAGGTCTCATTTCTCCCCTTTCTAAACAAACAG
This sequence comes from Arvicanthis niloticus, assembly GCF_011762505.2. Classification (NCBI taxonomy): domain Eukaryota; kingdom Metazoa; phylum Chordata; class Mammalia; order Rodentia; family Muridae; genus Arvicanthis; species Arvicanthis niloticus. The sequence continues at coordinate 6,042,641 of NW_023044978.1, read as the reverse complement.
GATGGGTTCTTAAATTCTTCCTGACTTGAAATGCCCTTAGAAGATTCCATATTTCATCAAGGCTGTCCTCTCTGGTTAGAAGTCCATTAAATACTAGCTGGTCAAGAAAATCAAGTATAGTCTTGAGTCCAATTACCCATAATGGCATGGTTTCATTTACACAGAGATCTGAGTAGCTGAACCCAAAATGGAAGAGTTAGTCTTGTTTGACATAGCTATCCAACCTGTGCACAAATAATGCAATTGCTGCCTGGATTCTCAAAGTTTCTACTAATAATATGAACATCCTAAGCTGTATGGAACTGTAGACAGGGAGGACAATAAGGATATGGGTGGAATTTATTATTAAATTTATTATCATTAAATAAAGATATATCAGTATAGAAGACACCATTCTGATTCTATGATGCATTAATACCATAAAGAAAAGGAAAATGATGAGAACAATTGGTTATGTAAAAGCTTTCTGATGTGACAGCAACATGAATTGACAAGCAATTTCTTTAGTACTGCACATGATGTGAAAACAACAGTGAACTATTGTAGTTGAAGTCTACAAAGTGATTTGCCATTCAACTAAAAAATTAAATATCTTTACTTTTCTGGCCTCCCTGATTGATTCTTCCTGGTTTAAGTTTAAGGTCCAGGATGTTTTTCACACAATTTATGTTCATAATTAGCCATTATATTCATATGACTATGGAATTGGTAATATGAATCTACTTAGTTTGGACTCTGTGTGAACAGTTTCCTTCTTTTGGATATAGAAACCAAGGTACATAGATTCAAAATTTACTTTTTGACTAGGGTGATATCATGAAACTTTGAGAAAAGTAGAATAAGGAACAGGCAAGATGGCTAATGTTCATCAGCTATTGGATTAGGGTACCTGGAATGCCTCATTAGCATGGGGAAACATTTCAGGAATCTCAGTTGCTGAGTGAAAAGTGTTTATAAGAAAAAATAAAATCGATACCATAATCGAATTGAGAGTATGTGATGTTCATCTGGTCGAGAGAAAAGTAGATGTTTTCCCCAAACAAGCTCAGTGAAGAAGAAATCCTGCTATTGTAAGAAGTCTCCCATATTGCATTGATAATAGAAGATATCCAATCACAGTGGGCTTCAATGTAATTTAGAAGTGTTTCTCAAATGTATATGTGTGTATACACACACACATGTGCGCACACACATGTGCGTGCGCGCGCGCGCGCACACACACACACACACACACACACACACACACACACACACACACATATATATATATATATATATATATATATATATACACACATATATATAATGAACTTTAATGATTTATTGAAAATAGAGAAATGGCCCCTTCCCTGAGTGCTGAAGTATTTCCCAGCCATTGTGTGAGAACAAACGATGAGTGACTAGACCTGCTGAAAAGCATAATATTTTGAATAACATTTATTTAATTCCTGCCCATCTTTAAAAATTTATATTATGAGACCTTGACGTTGTTTCAGGATAAACACAAGTTTACAAAGTGGAAGATTCTGTGTGGTTTTTTTTGTCTATCCATTTTTCTCCTCTTACTGTAGCATAGTTCCCAATTGCATGAGTAAAAATTGTAATAAGCTCAATAATTTTAATTAGAAAAGTTTCCTTTTGTGAGAGCATACATATATGTGCATGCACAACCCAATCAGAAATGCCAAAGCTCAGAGGCTGTATTATCCACAAGGACTCCACATTTCTTTCCTGTGGTAGCTTCCCTATGGTTGCTTTTCTGTTTAGCACAAGGAAATTTATTAACTTCCCTTAACCTTGGAATTGGTTATATGAATCTATACAGATTAGACTCTGTGTAAACTTTTTGCATTTGTTTGTCAGAAGTACTTGCTTATATGATCTTGGCCTATAGATATCTGGGAGCTAAGACATGCAAAGACATAAGTGTGTTTGCAGAGTACAAGGGGCTATAATGACATTATACATCAGGCTCAGGATATTCAAATGAAAGTTTTATTTCAAATTAATAGATAATGTTAGTAGGTCTATGTGATTGTAGGAAGTATCTTGCAGAAATCTTAAGGCAGGTGTTGCTAAGTCAGATCCCTCAGCACAAGTCTTCTGATGGGGATGTTTCATGGCAGACACAGGCTTAACTCTGCTCTTTGGTCTAATTAAGCACATCTCATACAACAGCATAATTACACACACACACACACACACACACACACACACACACACACACATATATATATCTCCATAGAATCTGAACAAAAATTTGTAATCAGACTTGGGCACCACAATACATGGTCATATATTATCACAAAAGCTGATCCCATGGCCTTGTCACCAAGGAACAATTAATAATCAATGCTCATAAACAATCAATACCAATAGTGATCAATAAACAATAATGATCAATAATTGGTGATGATGATGATGGTGACAGGGATAGTAAACACTGCTTACTTCTTTCATCCTCACTTTTAGTTTTGTTGAGAGAAACTCTTTCTACATAGCACTATAACCTGCTATGTAGAGCAGGCTTGTGTTAGACTCCTAGACAGCCACCTGCCTCTGCTATCTCTGTATTGGATCTAAAGGTATGTGCTGCCACACACAAATGATTTTGCATAAATTTTATCAAACTTCTGTGTAACTTCACATAGTGGTGTTAACACTTTTAGGATTTATTTTAGATTATATGTGACTCACAGGAGAGAACATCTCCTGATTTATTTTGAGAAATTGTTAGTGCCATAATTTTGATGGTACTGGATTTTGTTTTGTTTTGTTTTGTTTTTTTTGTTTTGTTTTGTTTTTTTGACCAGGTTTCTCTGTGTAGCCCTGGCTATCCTGGTACTCATTCTGTAGACCAGGCTGGCCTTAAACTCAGAAATTCCCCTGCCTCTGCCTTCCAAATGCTGAGATTAAAGGCATGCACCATTAATTATTGATCATTATTGGATATTGATTAGTATAGATTATTAGCCATTGATTTTACTGAATAGATTATCATAATTATTGATCACTATTCCATCACCATCATCCTCCTGCCTCTGCCTACCTAGTGCTGGGATTAAAGGCATGTGTCACCACTGCCTGGCTGTGGTACTGGATTTGATTAATCGCATAAATATTCAAAGAGATTATCTGGAAGTAAGCATTCTCCCTCGCTTTTTCCTCATGATAGGGGTAAATGGAGAGTCCATGCACTAAGGGCACTACCTGGGATAGCTTGTCATCTCTCAAAAAATAATTACGGATATGCTCATAGGTGTGTCTCTAAGTTCATTTGAAATCAAGCTGAGTTGATAGTCAAGATGAACCATCCCACTAGCAAATCCTCCCCATTTGATGTCTTTCTACTATATCACTTTAATTAGTATTGATTATAGGTCATTGATTACTATTAGTGATTAGTATTGATTATTGATCATTAATAGTTGTCCCTCAGAATCCATCTAGGATTCTCCTACTGGCTTTAGAATTTGGGCTATCTGCTTGTCATTTAAATTCCTACAAAATGTTACCTATCTCTTTCAGTCTGCCCCCAAACCCTCTTTTTTCCTTTATATAGCTGTCTTAGACTTTTCCAAACACCTCTCCTCATTTTTATTTTCTGAGCCAAGGTTTCTCTGTTTAGCCCTGACTGTCCTGCAATTCAATTTGTAAACCTGGCTGGCCTCGAACTCATAAATTCACCAGCCTCTACTTCCCATGTGCTTAGATTAAAGGTAGGTACCATCAATTACTGATCATTATTGGTTATTGATTAGTATTGATTATTGATTAGTATGGATTATTGATTAACATTGACTATTGATCTTTATTCCATCACCATCATCCCCCTGCCTCTGGCTCCCAAATCCTGGGATAAAATGTGTGTCCACCACTATTCAGCCCAAATATTCCTTTTAAATTCAGGCCTGTGCCTGCAAGTTATTTTTCAGATTTGTTCTTTAAGTAAAGAAATTAAGTGTCTGGAGAGATGGATCAGCTGTTAAAAGTGCTTGCTACTCTAGCAGAGACCAAAGTACTGTTCCCAAACTCAACCTGTAACTCCAGATACAGGAGATCCAAATGTCCTCTTCTTTTCAGGCATATGGGGGTGAGAGGTATTTAAAGAATTAAAACAACTGTTCTGAAAACAAAACATTTTTTCTGATACTATGCATAATTAATCTTAAGTCTTCAAAGGAATGTAGATGAAAAATTGGGTAATGGCAATTTTTTTTCTCTGCTTTTTGACATTTAGAGGTAATCTCAATGGAATGCTTTATTCATCCTTACATGTACTCTGGAACCACATTGAGGAATTTCACAACCATTTTGACATATCCATGATGTCACACCTGTGATGTCAAAACTGTGATGTCACACCCATGATGTCACGCCCATGATGTAATACCTCAGTGATGAATGACAGCGGTCATTGCAGTCAAAAAAGAATAATAATAATAATAATAATAATAATAATAAATAAATAAAGTGAACCCAGATACTTAGCTAATGAAGTACTGATCATGGATATTGTTGGAGGATGCTGAATCAGGATTCACATTTATTAATTTAGGCATTTATTTATTTATTATTTATGCATTATGGTCTGAAAGTATATAGTTGCTATTAACTAATTTATATATATATAAATTATGTATATATACATAATTTATATACATATATATACATAATTTTTTATTATTGGATAATATATAAAAAAATTGTAATAATATATTAATATTAAAATATATCAATATATAATAATATATAATATATATAATATCTCCTTATATATTGTTAGATATTTTATTCACATCATATTAATATATGAGAAATCATTGATCTGAGAATGTATAATGGCCATGAAAAAACTTTTATATATCCTTTTTTAGTATTGGATAATATTATGCATATATGTAATATAATAATATATTTAAAAATATATAATACATTAACATATAACATATTTATATATAACATATTAATATATAATAATAGTATTAAATATTACATAATGTGATATGATAAATGTAATATATTCTTATATATTAATTTGTGGATATTTTATTTACATTACACTTGCATTTTAATAACAATCTACCTTCTAAAAATGAATAATAGCTATGAAGAAATAATGTATATCTTTTTTTTAATTGTTGGATATTTTATTTATATTTCTCGTATTGTGCATATATAATAATTAAAATGTAAAGGTGGAAATTTTTCACTATCGGAAGAGAAGCAGAACTTCCAGTGACTGGAACTCTTCTCTCTGTGTCCTGTTATTGATTGTATTGATCATTTTGATCATATTGATTATATTGATTTTACTTCATCTTTCACCATCCTGGGTCACATTAGAGTATTTTGTCCAAGAAACCTGATTTCCAAATGAGAGGAAGACAGGAAGTAAATTCAAGATAGAGAGGAGCTGGGGAAAATCTAGAAACAGTGTGATATAGTATATAATATATAACATTGTAATCTATACGTATTATAGTAGTAAGGAATCTATTTTCAAGAATTTTGAGTGAAAACTCTAATTAATATATATTATATATACTAATTATATGTATAATAAATCTTATGTATATATTTAGAATATATATTTATATATAAGTAATAAATATGTATATATTTGTATGTATATTTTATATACTTTATTGATAATGTATACAAAATACATTATACAGTGTAATGTAATATATATATATATATATATATATATATATATATATATATATATAATTTTTTTAGGTTAGGGTTATTTTCCTAACCCAAATTGATATGCATGTATTTTGTTTCATCTATCTATCTATCTATCTATCTATCTATCTATCTATCTATCTATCTGAAAATATTTTATGAAAATATAATAAGTTTATATTTTAGGACTAATAAATCTATTATCAATAAATGTGAAATATGTCTTCTTCAGATCTTCTATCTGATGAAAAACAATGTGAAAAATTAAAAAGATGACCCTTTGTGATATTATGAGTGATGGCAGAAGTTAAAATTAAAAATGATTTAAAATGATTTAAAAATTATTAAGAAATAATTTAAAAATTTATTTAGAAGGTAATGTCCTAATTCAAAATTATATAAAATTATTTTAAATTACTTTTAAAAATTCATTTGGAAATAAATGTCATAAATTAAAATTAATTAAAAATATTTAAAATTATATAAAATTATTAAAAATTGTAGATAAATTTATTTAATTCCAATTTGAAAATTATCATTGTAAATGTTGATTATTTAAAATACTTTAAATTATTTACAAATTATTTAAAAATTCATTTTGAAATTGATTTTTTAAATAAAAATTATTTAGAATAGTTTAAAAATATTAATTTTAAATTATTTAATAATTTTTATAATTTTTGTTTAAATGATTTAAATCTTATACAAATAATACATTTATAAATTAATGAACTCAATGAAAATTATTTAAAATTATTGCAATACTATTTAATAATATTAAATTTATTTTAAAATATTTCAATCTCATACATAAAATACATTTTGAAATTAATGTCCTAAATGAAAATTACTCAAAAATAATGAGAAATATTTCATATTCTCATTTATAATTATTTAAAATTATTTAAAATTGTTTAAAATTAAAGTTTTTTGATATTATTTAAGATTATTTGAAATTAATTAAATATTATTTAAAACCACTTTTAGAAATTAACATCCTAAACTGGAGTGAAATTGAAAGAATTAATGAATATTCTGATTATAAACTACTTTATATAATGTGAGTATTCCAACAATAGACTATTCTATATCACGGGTGTATTCCAATGTGTGCTTGGAAGAAATACTATTCATGGATGTCATGTTTTATTGATTAGATATCAAAACAATTGATAGAGGATGAGACTCACCTAAAACAAACAGACAAGCATATATGTTGTTTCACATATGTATATACATGAGAAATATTACTTCTTCAGAATATAATATATAATTTATAAAAGTATAATTATTATGTATTATATGAGGAAAAATTCTATTAACAAACAATGTGAAAAAATACAAAATTAAGATTTACATGGAAAAATGCATTAAAAAACTGAAGATGATTTAAGAAAAATTACAGAAAATTTGAATATTTGCATAAATAAATTTTGATAAAAGTAAAGGTTCGTCTTAAAAATTAGTGATAAAAATTAAGGTACATATAAAAAGTTGTTAAAAACATAAAACATTTGTAGAAAATTTTGGTTTATATGAAGAGAGATATAGAAAAATGTATGTAAATATTGAAACTGTAAATGAATGTAACTATGAATGAAACTGTAAATGAAATGTAAATATTATATCCAATAAAAGAGGGAAAAAATAAAAGTGGTTAGAACCAACATCCTTACTAAAATGTCAGTCCTCTTAAAAAAAAAAAAAACTATCTTGATCCTAAAATTTGTTTTAAGAATTGTATATTGCAGAATGATCAGCCTTCGTGTATCTACTCAACAAGCAAGCTGGGCAGACCTGCTCAAAACTCTGAGGTCCGGGAATTCCATCTGGAGGCAGTGAAGACACAGCATCAGAGGCTTGTCAGTTTGCCCTTCCCCCACTCCTCTTCTAATATCTCAATGCCCATCATCAGCTTGAAGAAGCTAATGAAGAGTCAGTGCCACTATTCCCTGGGCTTGGAGACTAAGGTGTAAATGTTGGGCTGGCTTTCTAGGGAAAAGTAGTGGCTTTGTGGGAATAGAGAGGATTAGCTAGGATTTATTGCATAGCCATAAGCTATTAGTAGAAATCTGTACAATTATTATCAAGATGAAGATATAAATTCTTAAATGGCACCAATTTACTTTGATTACAAATTTTAAGGTTTTCAATGGTACCAGGTTCTTATTGATATAAAAGTGAGGTTAATATTGTTACTCTCATAGGAATTGTAGCAGTATAACACATTTAGGAATACAAGGCTTAGACCCAGTCCTTCTTTAACTTTTTAACTGATTTGAGATGGAAAGCCTGTGAGTTAAGGGACTATAGCAAATTCATGGCTTGGAGTTTATTGTTAGGGTGTTTTCTATGTTTTATTTAGAGATAGCTGAGTGGAGTTAACAGACAACAGTGCAGATTACCTTACATGAATACTTGGTTTTCAAAACATCAGAAATCCAGAGAATTGATGTGACAAACATTTCTGTATTAATATTCATTTTGATTAGAGACCTGTCTGCTCCTGACAGCTTCCAATATTGAATTCTAAGAAGAAATTGGTCATCTTTGGTGTTACTCCAGTTGCGGTAAGACAGCCACTAGACAAGAATTTCCTCTTCCCATCTACAGACAAATTACTGTCCAGAAAAAGGACACACTTGCAGAATAGTCGATTGATTATATCTGCCTAGACAGAGTATTCATTCCTTAAGAATCCTGCATCACTAAGATCTCTCAGATGATCCTGGGCCAGAAGACAGAAGAACAGATGCTCCAACGTTTTGAAGTAAAGGGAGTGTCCAGGTGTTCGGGGTCTCTATAAATTGGCTAAGTTTCAGAAGCTATGCTTTGTGTTTCCCACAATTATAGTTAACTCAGTCATTCTGGGTTACAACTTATAGCCTCATATCCAATCCTGGCTATTTACCATAAGAGAAAAGATTTGAGTGGATGGTCGTCAGCTGATATTCATCCTAAAGCCAGGTTCAGAACTAAATGTTTAAGTTAGGAGAGATGACAGAAGTTCTGGTTAGTCAACAAAATGATGGACTGTGTATTAGGACTATCTTGTACCTCACTGGTACAAATCGGCATAATTATGCTCCAATTGTATTTTGAGAGAAAAGTTACCAAGTTACCTTTTAACTGGAAGGGTGATATGTAAAAGGAGCTAAGGTGGAAGGAGTCCTGAGAGGAAGAGAAGGAGCAAGAAGAGGAGGAGAAGGAGCGCAGAAGCTAGGTGATGAAAGAGAGAAGGAGGGGGGAGACAGGGAGGCAGATGTTCATGTATCCCTACCAGTCAAAGATAGTTGACATATCTAGGTTGGGTAGTGGGTTACACCTCTGATTGAACAATAACAAACTTGGAAGCCTATGATTAACATTTTTTAAAAAATATATAAATGCAAAATGGAAAAAGGGGGTATGGGATAGGGGTTTTCTAAGAAGGGGAATGGGAAAAGGGGATGGCATCTGAAGTGTAAATAAAATATCTAATAAAAAATAAAATAAAATAAAATGAGAAAGAAAGTATGAAAATAGTGAATCTGTTTATAGAGAAATCTCTAAAAAATTCACAATTGATTGACATAGAAAATTCATTATAAAAGTGAAGACTGTTTAGGAAAAAATAGGGAAAAAGTCAATAGTAGCATGGAAAATTTTTAATAAAATTGAAGGCATTATATTTAAAATTAGTGATAACATTAATGTAAATAGAGAAAAAATTGTTGAAAAAATTTAGAACATTTGATGAAAACATTTGGTTAAAATGTATCATATAAATATCATTACACTATATTATATAATTATATTATTCATAACATGTTATATATCATATGATATACAATAATTATATTAATATGTTGTATTATATTTATTAAGATATTAATTGTGAATATTATATTGTAAACTATATTATTATATTGATATATTTTATTAATTAATATATTACATATTTTAGTATATTGGTATTCTATATGATAATATTAATATACATTATATTATATATTATAAATTATATATTTTATATCATATATACTGTAATATTAACAGTTACATCTTCATATCAATAATATATAATATTGGTGCCATGACTCATTAACTGCTCACCTGCTATAGACGTGTATATCTTGTCTTCCTATGTCAATTGTAGAAGACAACCACCTTCCCAGAATCACCACATGATGTCATAACTGTGTTGCCACACCCATGATGTCATATACCTGTAATTTCACCCTCATGATGTCATACCCATCATTTCATACCCATAATGTTATACCCATGATGTCATAGCCATGATATCATACCCATGATTTTACAACAGTGATGTCATACCCATGTCAAACCTGTCATACCCGTGATGAAAAACTCATGATGTCATGTAGGAAGCTGCGGTTAGTGGTGATACATTCCGCCATTACAAGATGGCACTGACATCCTGTGTCTCCACAAGTAAACAACTGCGCAGGTGCAAAAGGCAAAATGCATGCCAAAATCACTGCCCATCCCGGGGCCTATTATGGGTAATGAGTGAACAGCCAATCAGAAGTGAACACATCACTCTAGGGTGTATATAAGCAGTGCCTTTTCGGGTCTTACTGTCTTTCCGCTTCTGCTTATACAAGAAGTAAAGCCTCGCTGTAGTAACCACCTGAACACTGCCTCACGTGTCTTTTTCATGGGCAAACAGGACATGGAGGGGCTCAGGAAAATCGTCATGCCCTTAAAGTTACACTTGCAATGTCACACTTGTGATTTCACACTCGAGATATCACACGTGAGATGTCACACTCATGACCTATGATTTCATACCCATGAAGTCATACCCATGTAATACTCATGGTATCATACACTTGATGACACATGCATGATGTCACACTGTGACACTCATGATGTCATATACACGATATCATACTCATAATGTAACACCCATGATGTTATGCACATGATGTAACACAGATTATGTCAGACTCATGATGTCATACCTCAGTGACTCACAAAACATTACCATGATCAAGAAAAATCATCACTGCAGTCAAAAAACAGAATAAAAATAAATAATAGTAGTAATCATAATGAATAAGGTCAACCTCAACCTATAGATAAAGAGTATTGATCATGGATATTGATCCTTGATGGCGAAGTCTGAATCAATGTTCAGAATTATTCATTTTTACATTTATTTATTTATCATTTCTTATGGTGTTGAGCACAGCTTGGTCTGTGAAGGTTAGGTTCAGTGTAGTGGAAACCCTTAAGGTGGTATATGTGACCAGGCCATAGCACAGGTTGGCACAAGGTGTAGAAAAACTTAATGTGGACAACAGGGAAATTGTTCCTGATGGTACCTCTCTGTCTTGGTAAAAGTATGAGACAATTGTTTAGTAATAAATTATATAGAGGGTGACAGGATTCTTCCTTGTTTGTGGTGGTGGGCCTTGTACCTCTGAGAACTCAGAGCAGGACTCCCTGGATAGAAAGAGCTGTCTTGCTTGTATCAGAGCAGATACCTCCAGGAAGCTTGGGAGGGAGGCAGAAGTGTAAAGCAATGGCAGACTTCTCTCCTGATGGTTGTTAGATTGGTATACTTACACCAGCTGTGACTTAAGCTCTCGACAGTGCAGGAGAGGACCTCTGGAGACTCTCAGTGCTCAGGAAAGGAAGGCTTGCAGGTGGATAGTGAAAATCACTTCAGAAATGACCATGGTATTCATATCTAGTAAACAAAGTGGTGCTTCTGTCCTAGAAAATGTACCTGGACATGTATACATTGGCAAGCCAAAAAGAGATAGAAGGAGGTAGGTAGGTATTTAGGTAGGTAGAAAAAGATAGATAGATAGATAGATAGATAGATAGATAGATAGATAGATATAGAGCTAGATAAATAGAAAGATAGGAGGTATGTAAGTAGATAGGAAGGTTGGTAGGTAGCTAGATATGTAGTTAGGTAGGTAGGTTTTAGACAGATTGCCAGTTAGATAGATAGGTAGTTAGATAGATAGATAGATAGATAGATAGATAGATAGATAGATAGATAGACAGACAGAGAGATAGATAGATCATGCTGTGTTAGTGATCTCTTGGAGAGAAAGTTTGAAGACACCTTCAGTATTTCCAATGTGCACTCTCAGAAGACCTTGATGTGAATAGGTCAAGGAGGAGTTGGTGAGGAATTGTGCTGCATGGATACTGGTGAGACAGGTAAGACATGATCATTGTGCTTTGTACATAGTTGCCTGTCATCTTGAGTCCACTTGAATCCGTTCAGAGAACTCTGAGTTGCATGTGTGCCTAGTCCCTACACAGGTAGGTACGCGGTTGTGTGCTAGGATATAGAAAGAAGGATCCATGGTGAGAGTGACTTGGTGACTTTAGAGGCAGGAAGAAGATCAAAGTGTCCACAGAGTGCTCCATGGCAGTTGGTGAGTGGCTGGGGTGTGATGGAGGGGGGTGGAGGGTTTGAGAGAAAAGAGAGATTCTGAGGGAGCTTGAATTAGCTCATAATGGTTGCCAGGTATCTTGGTCAGTTGACCTGAGATACTTATTTTGTAGGTGCTTAGAATTGGGGGCCCAAGGCCACAGTTTAGTTTTCAAGGGGGAATGTGGAGATGATATACTCACTACCTGTTTAGATGTGTCCTTGTCCTCAGCTCATCATGCTAGCTGGAATGCATGTGAGATTTTGGAAGATGGCAGCGAGAACCTCTGGGCCTTTGTGGACAACAGATGATGGGATGACTTTGTGAGGCAGCATCTACCAGAACTCATTGATGGATACCTGAGATACAAACCTGTGTGACTAGGTAAGTAGACCAAGGATTTTGTGGGGGCCCTTCTTTCATCTACCACCACACTCTGAGAGTGGCTCAATCCAGGGAAACTGGGATCAATCCAGGGAAACTGAAGGCCTCATGTATGCACAGAGCAGCTCACAGAGTGCCATGTGTCCACTGCAGTTCCTCCAGATGCTATGTGGGATGCCAGTGTTGAGACTAATGCCAATGGAGATGGTTGGTTCCCAACTCATCCTTTGGTCTCTGTTCAACTTCCCCTGTCTCCTGAGCCCTCTGACTCCACCACACATGTTCCTTACCAGATGAGGATCATCCTATGAGGGCCATCTTTGCTTTGTGCCTTGACCTGGGAAGTGAGAGAGTGTGGCAAGAAATCATAGAGTCTGCATCCACAAGAAGAGAACTGGCTGTCAGCATTAGGAGATACCCATGTGGATGGAGTCAGGCAGGTAAGTTTCTTTTATGATTCAGGGCAGATACTTGGAGGAAGCTTAATAGGAATGGAGAAGCAGAAATCCATGTAAGGATTCTCTCCTGGTAGTTGTTTGTGGGGTCTTTTCCTACCAGCTATCACATAAGCTCTTGAAAGAAAAAAAAGGAGAACACATTTTCCCCTGTGTGCTACATGGTGTTTGGTGAATGCCTGGGGTGTGGTGGCAGTGGTGTGGAGGGTTAGAGGAGAGAGATTGTGAGGGAGCTAAAATTAGCTCATAATGGTTGACTGGTTTCCTGGACAGTTGCCTAAAGATTTTTACTTAGAAGGTGCTTAGAACTGGGGGCCTGAGGCCAGAGCTTGGCTTCCAAGTGGACAGGTTGGAATCTAATATTCATTTCTTCTTTTGACATGATCTTGTCCTCAGCTCAGCATGTTAGATAGCCTGCAGTTCAGAGTGTGAATCTGGGTGGACAGCCACTATGGGGCTCTGAAGTGGAGAGATGACTGGATGACTTTGAGGAGCAGTATCTACCAGAACTCAAATTGAGAGGTAGTTGAGATACCAACCTGTGTGCCAGGGTGTGTAGACAAAATTTTCCAGGGGGAGGGGAGGGGTTTTTTTTCGTTGGGACCTGAAGGCCTCAGGAACACATAGAGCAGCTACCCATTTCTCTGGCTCCAGTGCAGTGCCTCCTGCAGCTAAGTGGATAGCCTATGTTGGGGCTAATGCCAATTGAGAAGTTTAGTCTCCCACCCCAAACCCCTGTGCCCTCTGTTAACATTTCCCTGTTCCCTGAGCCCTGATTCTACCACCTGGCTGCACTATGAGCTGAGGATCACCTGGGAGAGCTTTCTGTCTGGGTGCCATTACCTTGCATCTTGTTAGAGTGTAAAAATGGACAGAGGAGTCTGCCTCTTCAAAAAAGCGTACTGGCTTGAGCTTAGGGAACATTTGTGTTGGAAAAGTCAGGCAGTCTCAGGCTGGAGGCTGGATCAATCTCTGAGCCTGGCCCAGTCCCAGTGTTGTGGATGGGCACTTAGTGGGTGGGCACAGCTCCTGGTCCTCATTTCCACACCTTTGTTTCTGATGCTCGGATCTTAGGGTCCTGGTTAGAATGACGTTTAGGTAGGGCTCTCACAGGATCCTATGCAAGTACAACCTCAAACTTCTTATTGCTGGACTCTCTCCTCATGTACCCTTCAGTGTATGGCAGATATCCTGCAGTTAACAAGCACCTGTGTTGGGGGACTCTTCAATCTCCACCATGCACATCTTCCTCTTGCCCTGAAACTTATGGACCGAAATCCTCATATCCAAATCTTATAGTCAGGAGAATGCATGCACACACAAAGTGCAGCAGCATTCTCTCTTGCAAGATCACATATATGTGCCCGTGAACATAGTGGCAGACGTGCATGTAGCCAGTCTATTCTGGCTGTACAGGCTGAACTAGGGCCTCTGGTCAACTTCTAGGTCCAGAGGAGACCTGTGGATGAGCAAGGTTCAGTTGACCAGAGAGGAGGGCATGCAAAATCAGGTTTGGGTGTCCTGACTAGGGAAGCACAGCCTCCCAGGACTGCTCACCATGTAGCTCTGACTTATGCTCTCTACAGTACAATGGACCTCTGGAGACTGTCAATGCTCAAAAAAAGAAGGCTTGCTGGTTGTTACTGAAAATCATTTCACAAATGACAATGGAACTTATCATCTGGTAAACAGAAAGGTAATTCTGCCCTAGAAAATGGAACTGGAAGTGTATGTATTGGTGACATAAAAGGAGATATTTTAGAGGTGTGTAAGTAGGTAGGTAGGTAAGTAGGTAGGAAGTCAGGTAGATATATAGATAAGTAGGTATAAAAAATAAATGATGAGTTAGAATAATGGAGAAATGACAGATATACAGATAAATAGATAGACAGACAGACAGACAGACAGACAGACAGAGAGACAGACAGTCAGACAGACATTTACATATATAGCAAGCTAGTTGTTATCAGGCTGTGGGAGTGAGCAACTTGCAGAGAAAATTTGATGGCACCTTGAGAATTTTTATCGGGAAGCCACAGGGACCTTGGTGTGAATTGGTCTAGGAGGAATTGGTGAGTGGAGGGGATATGCTGCAGGGATTCTGGTGGGACATGAGATAAATGCTCATTGTGCTTTGTGTCTAGGTGCCTGTCACCTTGGTTCCACTTGAATCCTCTCAGAGAGCTCTGAGTTGCATGCATGCCTAACTTTTGATCAGGTAGATAGTTGAGTATGTGCTAGGATACAGAAAGAAGTTTCATGGTTAGAGTGACTTGGGGACTTTAGAGGCAGGAAGAAGATCAAAGTGTCCACAGAGTGCTCCATGGCAGTTTGTAAATGGCTGGGGTGTGATGGAGGTGGGGTGGAGGTTTTGAAGAGGAGAGAGATTTCGAGGGAGCTTAAATTAGCTCATAATGGTTGCCAGGTATCCTCGTCAGTTGCCCTGAGATGCTTATTTTGTAGGTGCTTAGAATTGGGGGCCGGAGGCCAGAGCTTGGTTTTCAAAAAGGCATGTCGAGATGAAATATTCACTTCTTTTTTATATATGTCCTTGAACTCTGGTCATCATGTGAGCTGGAATGCAGGTGAGATTGTTGAAGTGTGCATCAAGACCCTCTGGGCATTTGTGGTCAACAGAAGAGTTTATGACTTTGTGATGGAGCATCTACCAGAACTCATTGATGGATACCTGAGATTCCAACCTATATGCCTGGATAAGTAGACCAAGGTTTTTGTGGGGGCCATTCTTTTCATCTCCCACCACACTCTTAGAGTGGCTCAATCCAGGGAAACTGGGGTCAATCCAGGGAAACTAAAGGCCTCATGGATGCACAGAGCAGCTCACAGAGTTCCAAGTGTCCAGTGATGTGCCTGCTGCTGCTATGTGGGATGCCAGTGTTGAGACTAATGACAATGGAGAAGGTTGGTTCCCAAACTCCCCCTGTGGTCACTGTTCAACTTCCCCTGTCTCCTGAGCTCTCTGACTCCACCACACAGATGCCTTACCAGATGAGGATCATTCTACCAGTGCCTTCAGGGTTTTGTGCCACGGCCTGGGAAGTGACAGATTGTGGCCAGAAACCAAAGAGTCTGCATCCACAAGAAGAGAACTGGCTGTCAGCTTTAGGTAATACCCACGTGGATGAAATCAGGTAGGTAGGTGTCTTGTATGATTCAGAGCAGATACCAGGAGGAAGCTTAATAGGAATGGAGAAGCAGAAATCCATGTAAGGCTTTTCTTCTGGTGGTTGTTAGTGGGGTCTATTTCTTTCAGCTATCACTTAAGCTCTTGACAGAAAGGAAGGAGAACACATTTTCCCCTGTGTGCTACAGTGTGTTTGGTGAATGGCTGTGGTGTGGTGGCAGTGGTGTGGAGTGTTAGAGGAGAGAGATTGTGAGGGAGCTAAAATTAGCTCATAATTGTTGTCTGGTTTCCTGGTCAGTTGCCTAGAGATGCTTACTTAGTAGGTGCTTGGAACTGTGAGCCTCAGGCCAGAGCTTGGTTTCCAAGTGGGCAGGTTGGAATCTAATATTCATTTATTCTTTTGACATGTCCTTGTTCTCAGCTCAGCATGTTAGATAGCCTGCAGGTCAGATTTTGAATGTGGGCAATCAGCCACTATGGGGCTATGAAGTGGACAGATGACTGGATGACTTTGAGAAGAAGCATCTACCAGAACTCAAATTGAGAGGTAGTTGAGATACCAACCTTTGTGCCAGGGTGTGTAGAAAAAACTTTTCAGGGGGAGGGGAAGGCCTCTTTTTGGTTGGAAACTGAAGGCCTCAGGAACACATACATCAGTTACCCATTTCTCTGGCTCCAGTGCAGTGCCTCCTGCAGCTAAGTGGATAGCCTATGTTGGGACTAATGGCAATTGAGAAGGTTAGTCTCCCACCCCAAACCCCTGTGCCCTCTGTTAACATTTCCCTGTTCCCTGAGTCCTGATTCTACCATCTGGCTGCACTATGAGCTGAGGATCATCCTGGGAGAGCTTTCTGTCTGGGTGCCATTACCTTGCATCTTGTTAGAGTGTAAAAATGGACAGAGGAGTCTGCCTCTTCAAAAAAGCATACTGGCTTGAGCTTAGGGAACATTTGTGTTGGAAAAGTCAGGCAGTCTCAGGCTGGAGGCTGGATCAATCTCTGGGCCTGGCCCAGTCCCAGTGTTCTGGCTGGGCACTGAGTGTGGGGGCCCAGCTACTGTTCCTCAAGTCCAGGCCTTTGTTTCTCATGCTCGGACCCTAGGGTCATGGTTAGAATGAGGTTTAGGTAGGGCTCTCACAGGATCCTTTGCAAGTACAAGCTGACACCTATTATTGCTTGACTCTCTCCTGCTGCACCCTTCAGTTCCTGGCAGATATCCTGCAGTTAAGAAGCACCTGTGTTGGGGGACTCTTCCTTCTCCACCATGCACAACCTCCTCTTCCCCTGAAACTTATGGACCAAAATGCTTATTTTTTAACCTTATTGTCAGGCACATGCATGCACACACAAAAGTGCAGGAGCATTCTCTCTTGCAAGATCACATATATGTGCCCGTGAACATAGTGGCAGACATGCTTGTAGCCAGTCTATTCTGGCTGTACAGGCTGAACTAGGGCCTCTGGTCAACTTCTAGGTCCAGAGGAGACTTGTGGATGAGCAAGGTTCAGTTGACCAGAGAGGAGGGCATGCAAAATCAGGTTTGGGTGTCCTGACTAGGTTAGCACAGCCTCCCAGGACTGCTCACCATGTAGATCTGACTTATGCTCTCTACAGTACAATGGACCTCTGGAGACTGTCAGTGCTCAAAAAAAGAAGGCTTGCTGGTTGTTACTGAAAACCATTTCACAAAAGACAATGAAACTTATCATCTGGTAGACAGAAAGGTAATTCTGCCCTAGAAAATGGAACTGGAAGTATATGTATTGGTGACACAAAAGGAGATATTAGCAGGTGTGTAAGTACGTAGGTAGATAGGTAAATAGATAGGTAGGTAGGAAGTCAGGTAGATATATAGAAAAGTAGGAATAAAAAATAAATGATGAGTTAGAATAATGGAGAAATGACAGATATATACATAGACAGACAGACAGACAAACAAAGAGACAAACAGGCAGTCAGACACATTTACATATATAGCAAGCTAGTTCTTATCAAGCTGTGGGAGGGAGCAACTTGCAGAGAAAATTTGATGGCACCTTGAGAATTTTTATCGGGCAGCCACAGGGACCTTTGTGTGAATTGGTCTAGGAGGAATTGGTGAGCGGAGGGGATATGCTGCAGGGATCCTGGTTGGACATGAGATAAATGCTCATTGTGCTTTGTGTCTAGGTGCCTGTCAACTTGGGTCCACTTGAATCCCTACAGAGAGCTCTGAGTTGAATGTGTGCCTAAGTTTTATCAGGTAGATAGTTGAGTATGTGCTAGGATACAGAAAGAAGGATCCATGGTTAGAGTGACTTGGGGACTTTAGAAGCAGGAAGAAGATTAAAGTGTCCACAGAGTGTTCCATAGCAGTTAGTGAATGGCTCGGGTGTAATTGAAGTGGGGTGGAGGGTTTGAGAGAGAAGAGAGATTCTGATGGAGCTTGAATTAGCTCATAATTGTTGCCATGAATCCTTGTGAGTTGCCCTGAGATGCTTTTTTTTTTTGTAGGTGCTTAGAAGTGGGTGTCCGAGGCCAGAGATTGCTTTACAAGAGGGCATGTCGAGATGAAATTTTCCCTTTTTGTTTAGATATGTGTTTGTCCTTAGCTCATAGTGGTAGCTGGAATGAAAGTGAGATATTGAAAGTGAGCAGCAAGACCATCTGGGTTTTTGTGCAAAACAGATGATTGGATGATTTGTGAGTCAGCATCTACCAGAACTCATTGTTGGATACCTGAGATACCTACCTGTGTGACTGGGTAAATAGAACAAGGTTTATGTGGGGGCTTCTTTTCATCACCCACCACACTCTGGGCTCACTCCCTGGAAACTGATTACCACATTGATGCACAGAGCAGCAAAACCATTGTCATATGTCCAGTGCAGTGCCTGATGCTGCTATGTGGGATGCCAGTGTTGAGACTAATGCCAATGGAGAAGGTTGGTTCCCAAACTGCCCCTGTGGTCTCTGTTCAACTTCCCCTGTCTCCTGAGCTCTCTGACTCCACCACACAAATGCCTTACCAGATGAAGATCATCTTATGAGGGCCTTCATGGATTTGTGACTTTACCTGGGATGTGAGAGAGTGTGGCCAGAAACCATTGACTCTACATTCACAAGAAGAGAACTGGCTGTCCGCTTTAGGAAATACCCATGTGGATGGAGTCAGGCAGGTAGGTGTCTGGTATGATTCAGAGCAGATACCTGCAGAAAGCTTTATAGGAATGGAGAAGCAGAAATCCATGTAAGGCTTTTCTCCTGCTGGTTGTTAGTGGGGTCTTTTTCTACCAGCTATCACTTAAGCTCTTGACAGAAATGAAGGGGAACACATTTTCCCCTGAGTGGTAAATGGTGTTTGGTGAATGCCTGGGGTGTGCTGGCAGTGGTGTGGAGGGTTAAAGAGAGGAGAGAGATTGTGAGGGAGCTGGAATTAGCTCATAATGGTTGCCTGGTTTTCTGGTCAGTTTCATAGAGATGCTTCCTTAGTAGCTGCATAGAACTGGGGGCCTGAGGCCAGAGCTTGGTTTCCAAGTGGGCAGGTTGAAATTTAATATTCATTTCTTTTTTTGATATGTTCTTGTCCCTAGATCAGCATGTTAGATAGCCTGCAGGTCAAATTGTGAATATGGGCGGCCAGCCACAATGGGGCTTTGAGGTGGACAGGTGACTGGATGACTTTGAGGAGCAGCATCTACCCAAAGTCAAATTGAGAGGTATTTGTGATACCAACCTGTGTGCCTGGGTGTGTAAACAAAATTTTTCTTGGGTTGGGCTAGGGCTTCTTTTCAGTAGGAAATTGAAGCACTCAGGAACACATAGAGCAGCTACTCATTTCTCTTCTCCAGTGGAGTGCCTCCTGTATCTAAATGGATAGCCAATGTTGGGACTAATGCCAATTGAGAAGGTTAGTTTCCCACCCCAAACCCCTGTGTCCTCTGTTCACATTACCCTGTTCCCTGAGCCCTGATTCTAACATCTGGCTGCCCTATGAGCTGAGGACCATCCTGGGAGAGATTTCTGTCTGTGTGCCTTTCCCTGGCATCTTGTGAGAGTGTAACCATGGGCAGAGGAGTCTGCCTCTTTAAAATAGAGAACTGGCTTGAGCTTAGGGAAACTTTGTGGGGGAAATCCAGTCAGCCTCAGTCTAGATCCATCAGTCTGCCTGGCCCAGTCCCAGTGTTCTGGCTGGGCACTGAGTGGGAGGGCCCAGCTCCTGGTCCTCAAGTCCAGGCCTTTGATTCTGATGCTCAGCCCCTAGGGTCCAGGTTAGAATGAGGTTTATGTAGGGCTCTCACAGGATCCTTTGCAAGTACAGGGTGACACCTCTTGTGTCACCCTGTGGACTCTGTTCAACTTCCCTTGTGTCCTCAGCTCTCTGACTCCAACACTCTGGTTCTTTTTATCTAAGTTGGTACTATCCAAAATGGCTACCTATTTACAAGTTCTATGACAAAGACTTGGTAACTTTCTACCAAAGCTTCTTGTTTACAAGAGCTAATAACAATCTGTTTCTGTGCTTTTCCACAGAGTCCCAAGAACATGTATGTCAAGCCTATTGCTGATTTTAGGTGTATGGATGATTTTAAGTTTTCAGTGTATAAGCAGGGCTGCCCCTGACATCTCCTACCTTCTTCAGTATAGAAGGGCAGTGGCAATTCTAATCTTGTGAAGGATTTAAAGAAAATTTAGTTAATAGAGGTGTTTACCAGGCATGGGGAGAAGAGATTGTCTGGAGGATCTTCATTTGTTAGGGGACCTGAAGTCCCCTAGAGTAGAGGACGGAGGTTTAATACACCCATTTGACACAGGGGCTACTTTGAGATCCTTTTCAATAGACTTTGATTTCCAAGTTCCCTTTTCACAGAAATTGAAGTTCTAAAATCCATTTTGTGGGTGGAGGTAGACAATAGAACCACAATCCTATTGGGAAGACAGGGAATGTTAGATGCTCTTTTATGCTAAATTAGTGGTATAAGGCTCCCTTAATCTGACAGCCCTTTAAGGAGTACAGACTCAAAGCAACTTGGAAGGACTAGGAATATATAAAAACCACGTAAGGTGTAATAAGTGCTCAAGGCCTCACTTGGCAAATGAGGTCTAGGGAAATGCTAGTCCTAGGAGATTTCTGCAATTCTGTCCAATGTATTGAGAAGTAGTAAGTTAACACTCAGAAAAGTGAACCCCATGTAAGAAAGAAAAACTCTGATGCCCTATTGACAGAATCTCTTTCAGGCAGTGTGAAGGTGCCATATACAATTCTGTCAAAGGTAAAGGTCCTGGGTATTTTATACAGTGGAGAAACTTTCTAGCAGTGATCCTAAGTTTCCAGTTCTTATTCAGAGTTTTGTATCTTTTTAGTTTGTGTTCATTCTTAGAGAAAGCAGGCACCAACTTATTTTTCTTCCCCAATGTTTTGGATGCCCGTTGCTGGCTAGGTTAATTCTACTTTGTTCAGCTACCTAGATTGAGACAGAAGTGTCGACATTATTACATTCCTATGGACTTATGTGGCATCAGATGGCACAGGTTCTATGCTCTTATTCTAAACTTCGACTATGGGCCTCCAACCAGTGTGGACTAGGGTCCCTTGTTTAAAAAAAAAAGAGTCACTTTTGGGTCTATGACTGGTCATTTAGGTAGAAAAACTACTTTGTCCATATGTGGGAAGGTCATTGGTCCCACTTTTGAAAGAGATAATATGTTGGGAAGATAAGGAAGTGCAAAAAGGTCACATAACTGCTCAGGCAAAAGATTACATTGAGAATTGAAAGTAGGTACAGAAAATACCATATCAGGTGCAAATGTCCTCACAGTCCAGAATACCCATGTGTTCTGAGACTCAGCGATATGCTTCCCAGCAATCAGAAAATTTTTTTTCTTACAAATTAGTTTGTAATCTTTCTTTCTATGTTCTCCACAAGCTGTTTATCAACAGCAGAGGCATGGGCAACAAAGACGGACCTGCTCCATTTCAAGTGGCAATCTGAAAGATAAAAGTTAGATCAGTGCTCAGATTGTTGCTCTCAGGTATAAAAACATCATTTTATGTCCCAGAATATCCATTCTGAATGGTATGCTATCCCTTCAGTAACTTGGGAATGTCTTGTCACTAAGGTCATAAGGGAAACATTAAGACCTCCTAGAGAACTAGAACTGAGGATTCTATGACTGGATAAGTATTCTCTGAAGAAACCATTGTCAGCAGATGTTTGTTCAAAACATTATGAAAATTTGTATACTCTGACCACCTCTCCTGTCACAAGGAATTCAGGACCTTCCTTCTTGTTAGGGGTATTCACTCCTTCTACCTTTGATTAAGGAGACATCAAATTTTATTTTCTCACTGAAGCAAAGGGAGGCTCAGATCGTTCCATTTTGTCCAAATGAGGTTTAAACATTCATTTAGGTTGAGGAATCCCATACACCTTCATGAACATCTCTGTGAGTTTTTATGTCAGTGGCTTCTTTGTCAGCCATGTAATCAGAATAATTGTTATTAAGTCCCTTTCAAATTTAAGGGTGTCAAGATTTCCCTTATTCCAAGAAGTTATAACATGTGCTTCTTCATTGACAGTGTATGCATGTCAAAGATTCTTTATATCATCATTACTGAACCTACAGTTTTCCTTGAGCTGAGGGAGAAATTTGAGAAACTATAATCCACAAATATCTGATATTATGGACTGAACCTCAGACATTTTTTCCTTTTGTTTCACAGATTTCTCCTTCAGTTCAAGGAAAACTGTTTTGTGTACATGTGGACTGACATACTGTCCTCTGTGAAGATAAACATGGACCACAGCTTGATGAGCAGAACCTGAAGATGATTGAGTTCCCTGTACTGTGCAAGAAAGACCCAGAGGACTATAAGAAACTTCAGAACATTGTGATGTAATCATTATTGCCTGGGCTGAGATGGAAAGTTTCCAAAGCTGGTAGGATGAGTGCAAGTGTGCTCAATACCCTTCACTGAATCCAGATGTTTCTGCACCTCCTTGGGTAGAAGACGAATGTCTACCAGGTTCTAGAGGTTATGGGACAATGTTTCTAGAGTCTCTGTTGCAGGTTGAAAATATGCCACATTCTCCACTACAAAAGGCAAATGGCCTGAGGTATTCTGTGTTTCTTCAGGCAAAGATCCCTCTGTTGTCCTGGAAATTTTCTTGGGCTTTTGAGAAGATAGCATAGCTCGTAGATCTCCTGGAGAAAGTCCAGGAGTCTGTGGGGAACATGGTGAGTATTGGACAATATGTTGAGTAGATGGGGAATATGTAAGAGAACTCTGAGTAAAGTTGCAGGTTTCAAAGACATTAGGATAGATGATACAGTGTTTATATGTTCTTGTTTGGATGTGGACACTTTCAGAGACCCTTGGGCAGATAGTGAAGTTGCCCGAACTATTTGTGCAGATGACAAAAATCTTACAGTTTTTTTTTTTTCAGCAGATAAAGAATTCTCATAGGCACTTGGGCAGATGGAAAAGTTCCATGTTGCTGCTTGACACTTTAATTATATCCTAGAGTCCCTGAGCTAGGAAGCAAAGCTCCTTCAGGTCCCCAGGCAGCTATGGGGTTTCCCAAAGTGTTTTCTCCATAAAGGGAAGCTTTTGCTGTCTCCTGAGTAAATGGTGAAGGTAAGGAAGTAATTTGTGCAGAGGTGTTTAGCTCAAGAGCTGCTTGTGAATATAAGGAATTCGACACAGCTCTTGTCAAAGATGCTGAAGGGGTTGGACTTGCTTGTGTTTGTGAGGAATGGACCAAAGGCTTTGGGGTATGTGACAAAGTTTCTGTAGTCCTTGGAACACATGGAGACATTCCCAAAGAACCTGAGACAGAAGAGAAATCATTATGAGTACAGTGGGCAGACTCGGATGTTCCAATAATCCTTTGGGAAGATGATGACTGCTGGAGAGATTCTTGAGTATATGGTGACAGGCCCAGGGTTGCCTGAGCAAATATGCAAAGCTTGGTAGACAGCCAATGTGCTAGTTTACTTGACACTTGTAAAGAAAATTTCGCAGATTTTTGATCATTTAGCAAATGTTCTGTAGGCTCTGAGGGAGATGGCAAAGTGCCTGTAGTCACTTGAAGAGATGGTGAGGAATTCTGAGATTCTACCATGGTGCCCTAGCTTCTTTTGGAAAGATGTTGAATTCTCTGGAAACTCTGAGGTAGATGTCAAAGAAACCACAGTCCCAGGGACAGACATAAAATTTTCTAGAGCCACTTGCTTACTTCTCACATTTGTTAGAGTCCCTGGTGTTGTTTGGGGAGGTTTCTAAGCACATGGTACAGATGATGAAGTTTCCACACTCCCTTGGGAAGATAACAATTGTTTTTAGTTCCCATAGTAGAACAAGAAGATCCTTGTTTAGATGGCAAAATTTCTAGAGTCCAAGTTTCAGATTTGGGCCATCCCATAGCCCCTCTAGAAGACAGAAAATGTTTTTACAGCCCCTTGTTTAGTTGGCAATATTTGAGCCTTCCTATAGGCTTGTCTAGTAGATCTTAAGCTTCGTTCTTACATGGTGAAGACCCTCAAGTAACTTGAGTTTATATAGCCTGTCCCAAGTAGTCAATTTTGATTGCTGTTTTGTCTTTATTGTTGGTCAGATATCAAAGGCTCAAGAGACCCTTGTGTAGAAGGATTTTTAGATGCTATAAAAGTCACAGAAGTTTTCTCACACATTTGAGATAATGACACACACTCTAGACATTTTTTATTTGTACAATATCTCTTAGACCCTTGGAAATATAGAAAATGTTGTGGACTTCTGAATTCTATTTTGCAGTGTTAGAAATCACTTTGAACATGGAAAACATATTCTGGAGCTTTTGGTAGAGATGAAAAAATTCACTGAAGCCCTGGAGCACATGGTGAAAATACTAAAGCATTTTTGGTAGACAGAGAAAGCCAGAGACTTTTGGGAAAATATGGATTGTCCAGCATGCCCCTGGGTAGATTGACCGCTTCCCACACTTCCATGGTCATTTGTGGAACATTCCAAGGATTTTGAGACAGATATAAATGATTTGGGACATACCTTAGAAGTAGTTGTAGCTTTTGATGATTCTTTGGCAGCAGTAGACTATGCAATCCCAATTTTGCAGAATGCAGGAGGTTCAAACTATCTTCATCAGACAGGAAAATTTAAGCCTTCTTTCTCAGAAGAACCAATTTTAACTTGTTTTTTTTTTCTAGAAGCTGGTTGCCTGGGGACCACTTTGGTAGGAAGAGAATGCCTACAAGTTCTTCCCAGAGAAGGCATGTAAAAGAAAATCTTTTGGATAGATGCAGATAATTATAAAGCCCCATGTTCAGATATGGTAGATCCTAAGGCATTTTGTTGAGATGAAGAAATTCTTAATGTGTTTTGTGTACCTGTGCAAGAATTGACTGTAACTTCAAACTGAGGAGAAAATACTAGAGCTACCTGTGTAGATGAGGTCTCTCTTGGAGCATTATGGACACATGAGAGAGGTCTAATTGCCTCATGGGCAGACATGGAAGTTTCTAGACCTCCTTCTTGTGTACCTGTGGAAGTTGGAAGGGAACTTTTGTTAGCTGGAAAAGGGAATAACACCTTTTGTGTAGAATGTCATGTTTCATAGCCAACTTGATGGGCAAAACAGATTCCAAGGATCCTTTGGAAGATAAGGCAAAATCCATAGCCTTTGGAGTATTAGGAATATGTTCTGGAGACACTTGTGTGCATGAAGAAGAACCAACTGCCCTCTATGCAGATTGGAAAGAGTCTATACTATCTTGTGTAGATGGAGAAGATAGTTGATACTCTTGAAGGAATAGGGAGTTTCCCAGCCCCTTCTCAGAAATTTGGGGAGATCCTATGCATTCTTGTGCACAGGCAGAATTTAATGTATCTCCTTCTTTAGATCTACAAGACGCTACAGAATCTTGTGTATGAATATGATGTCCCATAGGCCCTTGTTCACATGGAAATGGATTCATAGCCTTTTCTACAGATGAAATATGTCTTAGAACATCTGTTGTAGATGTGCAACATCCAAGAGCCATTTCAAAAATGGGATAGTGTCTAGAAATTTTTTTTGTATATGTATTCTGTCTAACAGACCCTTTCTGAGTTAGCGTAGTACTTGAAGAACTTGGTACAGGTTTGGGAAATCTTAGCTTCTCTGATGTATTTGTCGTAAATTTAGGAGCCTCTCCTATCAAAGCTGAATGCTTTAGCGTCTCCTGGGTAGGCAGGGAAGGTTGTATTTTCTGAGCACACTGTACAAGTATGGAGCTTGCATGGCTCACTGGCATGGTTTTGGCACAACCTTGGCTCTTTTGGTCCTGATGACAATCAGGAGGGCCCTTTTGGATGGTAGGAGACATTTGAATAATTCTCTGTCAGATATGAATATTTTGAAGACTGGTTGTTTAGAAGGAGGATCTTTCAGTGTTGTTTTGCTAGAATGGAAATTTTCAGGGTCCCTTTTCATAGTAGGAAAAAATTATTTTTTTTCCTGTGGGAGAGCAGATTTGTCTTTGACTATCCTCTCTAGAGGGGGTCAATACTAGTGACCCCTGACATATTGGGAATGGCCCGGAACCCCTGGTGAAAATGATGAATGTACTAGATTAGTTTGTGTGTGTGCAGAAGGCACAATAATAATTTGGGTGGATTCAGGGTTTTCTCCCACATCTTGCGTATGTGCGGAACACTCAAGAACCTCATCTGGAAATGGAAAGCGTCCTTGAGCTCCTAATGTACTTGTAGAAAATTTTGTTCTTGCTTGGGGATGTGTTAGTATTGTGAGGCTCCCTTGTGGAAATACAATTGCATTTAATCCTCTTTAGACTGTAAGAGATGATCTAAGCCCATTTTTTAATGATGAAGGACTTTGATTTTCTTCCTGATCTAATGGACAAGGTCTGAAATCACCTTGGTCAGCAAGCTCAGGTCTCAAGCTCACTTTACTGAAAGCAGATTACATAGGGAACTTTGTGGGAATTGGAAATACCTTTGGTTGTCTTTGTGAGAAGACTTACTTATCTGCCATGGTTTGGCAGCTGTCAAATGTGTTAAACTCTCTTGGGACCAGTGGTCCGACTTAATCTATTTGAGAATTGTTAACGGAGTATCATAATTGGAAAGTGAAAGGTGTGCTGAGAAGACTGTGCTCTCACGTCCTGCTTGCACCAGGAGAGCACCCTCTAATGGGAGGCCATCTGTGTTGTAGGAATGTCTGTTGGAGCCTTGTTAACTGAATAAGAAAGGCTGATTTAGAACTTTGCACCTCAGAAACTTTGGGGGCTAAACAAACACTTGGATATTGTGCTATAGAAGAACAAGTGATAAAATTTGAATACAGTGTATGGAATACATGGAATGATATTACAGATATTATTCTGTATTTTAAACATGACTTATCCTAGATAAATTTATGACAATTGTGAGCCATCCTGGATGCTGAAAGGCATCTTTAAATGACTAAAAATACCCACTGCAATATAATTATTGTACAATTAATATTTTAAGTATTGTTTGGAGAATAAGAAAAAACAATAGTCTCCATATGGTACAGTTGACAGTTGCATTCCAAATACTCTCATCTCTGTGTGACTAAGTGCATCGATTGAGAACACAGATGCTGTTGTACTTGTGAATATAGCACATATGGACTTAAACAATTTATTTTCCTCTCACAGTTTACATGTTGAGTCTCTATATCATTTATATATTTGGGTTGCTTTTGAAAGATCATATAATTCTCCTGAAGGCACAATAGGCTAATGGCTCATATCAGTGGCTCCGCATGGGCCATTCACTTTCATTCCAATGGCACAGCTGGAACATAGTTGCACAGAATGATTTTTGAAACCCTTAGTCAAGTTGATTCTTTCAAATGTCAGGCTGTAGAGCTGTTAATACACTGAGAAAGTGTAAAATTGAGGATATATATGAAGATACCATTTTACTAACCGAAACTTGATTTGGTTTTTACACATCCTGCCATTGTTTTGTGCAGTATTTTGTTCTTGCTGGTTGAATGACATTTGTTTGCTTGTTTGTTTGTTTGTGTACTTTGTTTTATTTTGGGAATGATTTCTGTTTCCGTTTGGCTACACAGCCAATAAGCCTGGCATCATTCAGACGCACAGGGGCACTTTACTTTCATCTAATTATTTCCCTGTAACATTACCTTAGTGCTTTGCTGCATTGTTTCTTTTTGGAATTTCAAAATTCTTAATTACTCACTTTCTTTTTTGGACCCAAATATATTCCAATAATTCTAATTTTAGAGGCATCTGCTCCCAGGTAATCCTTTCTTTTCCTACAACGTTGGGTAAATTCTGTTCTTGACTAATTCTGTATTCACAGTGGTTATCCCCGTACTAGTACAAGTCACAACTTCTATCTCGCCTACATAAAATTCCTGTTGCTATTTAAAGGCTCCCAGAGACAGTGTATTCTTGTTTTCAGAACTCTCTGACAAGAAAAATGCCAGGAAGGCACCTGGGTGATCATCTAGACAGGTCCAGTACTGGAAAAAAAAATGAAATCCAGGGGCTTACTAAATATCCAAACCAGACTTTGTTTAACTGACTTCCAGTCTCAGGCTTCTCCCAACCTAAATTAATAAAGTTACAAATGTGGTTGTTGACAAGGCTTGGTCTTCTCTGTCTTTCCAGTGCATCCAGTTGTTTATTCATGCAAAGGAATGAACTTGGTAATCATCAAGACAACAGTGAAAAATTCTTTAAAAACATGCAATATAATAAAAAAACCATATGTATGTGAACATGTATATGAATAAAAGCATATGCATGAAAGTGCTGTAGTGAATCTGATTTCTTTGTAGTCTGACAAAGAAAAAGAATAACTTTGAAAAGCTTGAGAAAATAATATTAATCACTGAAGTAAATGCTACAATATATACTATTTAGTTGTTTTAATTTTTAAATATACTATGAAAAAAGTTATTTAATCTGAACAGCTTTATAATGTTGGTATTAATGATATTATTTAGGAGATAGTCACAAGTGTGGAAAATAATTCACAGAAATCTTAGTCAATCATAAGTCTAGTAATGTCATACATGTAAATATAACTCCTACCCAGTTTACCTTGATAGATTATGTGAGGTAAACATAGTCACTATAACTGAAATTGATAAACCCATTTAGTGTTGACATTAGAATTGCCAAGTTAATTCTCAAAAGGTATATATTATCTGAATTGATACTAATAATTTTCTGTCCATTAACCCTGCTGCAAGTTCTTCATGCCTAGCAGTATTATTCTGGTATGTAAAATCAGTCTCTTCAAAGGCTGTAAAAGACCAACTGGAAATTCAGATAAGCCAACCAAAATTATGATACGTACTAGCATGGGGATAAGACTGTGAATACATAAATAGTCAAGAACAGAATTTACCACAGAATGAAGTAAAATAATGGATTTCCTGGAAGCAGATAGATTCCTTTAAATGAAAATTATTTGCATATATTGGTATTAAAAAAGAAAGTGAATGATTAACATTTGGAAAATACAAGGAGAAAGAATGTTGCACAGCACTAAAGGAATTGCACAGTATTTTAATTAGATAATAGAAAAGTGCTTATGTTCTTCTAAACTACACATGGCTTATTGGCCGTGTAGCCAGAGGGAAACAGAAATTATTCACAAAATAAATCAAATAAAGCAGAAAAACAAACAAAGCCCTTTCAACCAACAAGATCAAAATTCTGCTTAAATATACTGACAAGGTGTGTGAATACCAAATCAAGTTTCTCTGTCAGTAAAATGGTATCTTCATACATATCTTCAATCTTACACATGCGCACTGTACCAACTGCTGTACAAACATGACCTTTCAAAGAATCACCTTGACTAAGGGTTTCAAAAATTATTCTGTGCAACTATGCTCCAGCTGTGTCATTGGAATGAAAGCAAATGGCCCAAGTAGAACCAAGATGAGCCAGTAGCCTATTGTACCTTCAGGAGAATTATGTGCTCTTCCAAACACAATCCAAATACATAAATGTTATAAGAACTCAACAAGTACACTGTGACAGGCAAAGCAATTACTTAAGGAGCTACATTCAAGAGTCCAACTGCATCTGTGTTCTGAATCTACACACTTAGTCAGGCACAGATAAAAGTATCAACTTGCATCTATACTCCAAGTAAACTAATATTTTGTCTTTATTTTCCAAACAATACCTATAATAGTATATAATTTGCACAATAACCATATTGCAATATATATTATTTAGTCATTCAGTAATGTCTTTCAGCATCCAGAAAGACTAAGAGTTGTCATAAATTTTTCTAGGATATGTCTTCTTTACAATACAGAATAATATCTGTAATATCATTCCATACATTTTATGTTCTATTCAAATTCTATCACTTCTTCTTTCCATAGCACAATACCAAAGTGATTGTCTACTCCACACAGTCTCTGTGGAGCAGGGTTCTGGATCAGCATTTTCCATTCAGTTGCAAGGCTCCAATAGACATCTCTGCAACACTGATGGCCTCCAGTTAGAGGGTAATATACTGGAGCAAGAAGGACTTGAGAGCACAGGCTTTTCAGCATCCTTTGCCCTTTCCAATCTTGATGCTTCTTTAACAATTCTTTGTCATGGCCACTGACAGTGGCACCAGACCAGGTAGCACTCTGGATTCTAAGGTAAAGGGTCCTCAGTGTCCCTCCACATTCAGAATGCTTGGATGATTGCCCTGCTACTGCAAGCACAGCTGCCAGGTGAGACACCTTGAGAGAGGCCCATTCAAGTCCAAACAGACACTCTGGAGCTTTACTTGATTCTATAGAACAATGGTCATTCTAGTTCTCTGCCCTTTGCCTCCCAGATGTGTCCACAGTTGTCGGGATAGAACTCTTCTCTCAAATGGTCCTGCTTAACTGCTTTTTTCTGTAATTTACCATTGGCAAGTACATTCACTGTCTCTTCAAGCAATGGTAGCTTATTTACCATTTCTGCTGTCAATTTTGTTAAAGATTGAAAATGATCAGACATGTGAAAAAAGGCCAGCGAGCCTGAACACGGACTTTAACCTCTG
This sequence comes from Arvicanthis niloticus, assembly GCF_011762505.2. Classification (NCBI taxonomy): domain Eukaryota; kingdom Metazoa; phylum Chordata; class Mammalia; order Rodentia; family Muridae; genus Arvicanthis; species Arvicanthis niloticus. The sequence continues at coordinate 6,011,520 of NW_023044978.1, read as the reverse complement.
ACCATAGACCTCCGGTTTCTCAGCCTCCTTGGCCTGAGACTCCTTACATTATCTGCCATCCAAATATTTACATTCTACACCAAAGGGGCAAGCAGTTGCTGAGTTCCTAGACTACATGTCCTGGAGAGCCCCTTCAGTGTCCCACAATGGGGGAAGCATTTGACTAGCAAAGACATGAGGGACTTTGCACCTCATGGTCTCATTAGACCGACTTGTCACAAGTTCAGGTGTCCAAAGATTCAAAAAACTGGATGCTAAGTTACAGAACAGCTACAAAGGATCTCTGGCAAATAGTGAAGCAGTTTTTCATGCCCTAAAACGGCACCTTCTATTGGATTCACTGGGTAGGCCCTTTATAATTTACAGTTGGTACTGAGCATATAGTTGTAGCTTAGAGCTCATGGCAGTGGACAACCCATGATTAGTCTACATTCAGGCCCAAGAACACATGAGAAGGACCCTATGTCCACCACTGCGTAGATGGTCAGGATCTAAACTTTTATTGGCACAAAATGCTAAGTTAGAACCAAAGGGGACTTTGGCAACAAAAGTCATTGAAATAATTGTTGATATTTGGCTATACCAAATCAAGTTTCTCTGTCAGTAAAATGGTATCTTCATACATATCTTCAATCTTACACATGCTCACTGTACCAACTGCTGTACAAACATGACCTTTCAAAGAATCACCTTGACTAAGGGTTTCAAAAATTGTTCTGTGCAACTATGCTCCAGCTGTGTCATTGGAATGAAAGCAAATGGCCCAAGTAGAACCACCAAGATGAGCCAGTAGCCTATTGTGCCTTCATGCTATAGCAAATATCAAGATCACTGTCTTACCTAAGCATCAGCGACATTTCTATAGCAGCTGATGGTAGCATATACAGAGATCCACAGCCAAGCATTTAGGAGAGATCAGGAAATTGAGTAGATGATGAGGAAGTGTTGGAGGAACCAGAGGGTCAAGGACACCAGAAGAGGACAGCCCACAGCATTAACATTTCTTTTCTGCCAAGGTTAAATTTTATATACTTTTTTGAATAATATTACCTCATAACTTTCAGCATTATTTCATGCATGCTCAACTCAATTCCTTAGGCATTGGGACAAATAAGTCCTAAGCTACTCTAAGTAAGAGAGACTTTTAACCCACTTTTAACCCACGTGGCTAAAAAAATACGCTTATGACACAAGGGAATTCATACTACACTGATTTATGTTTCCAGAGCCCACAACTCATGTTATGTGTCTTTATGCTGATAATCAGTCATAGTGGAAAATTCACCCTTCATACCAACCCCTAAGTAGCTGATGATAGATTTGAGATTACAGAAAGAATGCTATGAGACTGGTATATGTACTTTAATATTGCTCCCAGCCTGCAATGGACTTTCCAAACTTATGTCTGTCTATTCTAGATTATGAGAATGAATAGAAGCCGAGTGGTATTGTGGATGTTACTGGTCACAAGGAATTACTTAATATGTCTCCACTTAACAAATTAATCTGAAATGTTTTCATTTTGTTCAAGAGGGTTTGCTCCTGGCTTTTTGGCCTTCTCTGTCTGACACAACCCCTCTAGTGCCTGGCACAAGAGACTTTCTACTTCTCCTCAAAAAGGATTTATTTTTCCACTTTCTAAACAAACAGGATGGGTTCCTAAATTCTTCCTGACTTGAAATGCTCTTGGAAGATTCCATATTTCTCCAAGGCTGTCCTCTCTGGTTAGAAGTCCATGAAATACAAGCAGGTCCAGAAAATCAAGTATAGCCTTGAGTCCAATTACCCATAATGGTGTGGTTTCATCTACACACAGATCTGAGTAGCTGAACCCAAAACTGAAGAGTTAGTCTTGTTTGGCATAGCTATCCAACCTGTGCACAAATAATGCAATTGCTGCCTGGATTCTCAAAGTTTCTACTAATAATATGAACATCCTAAGCTGTAAGGAAGTGTAGACAGGGAACACCCCATTCATGTTAAAGGTATTAGAAAATTATGGATACAAGGCACACATCTGAACAAAATCAAAGCAATACACAGAGCAACCCAATAGCCAAAGCCAATCTAAATGGACAGAAACTTAAAGCAATTCTAGTAAAATCCTGGACAAGACAAGGCTGTCTACTCTCTCCCAATCTATTCAATATAGTACTTGAATTATAGCCAGAACAATAAGACAACTAGAAGAGATCAAGGGGATACAATTTGTACAGGAAGTCAAAGTATTGCTGTTCACAGATGATATGATAGGATACACAAATGACCCCCAAAATTCTACCAGAGAACTGCAGGTGACAAACACCAACACTGTGGGTAGACACACAATTTGTTCAATGAAATTAGTAGCCTTCCTTTATATAAATGATAATCTGGCAAAGAAAGAAATCAGGGAAATAATACCCTTCAGAATAGCCACAAATAATATAAAATATCTTGGTAAAACTCTAACCAAGCAAGTAAAAGACAAGAACTCCAAGTCTCTGAAAAAAGAAATTGAAGAAAACATAAGAAGATTGAAGGACCTTTCATGCTCATGGATAGGTACAATTAACATAGTGAAAATGGCTATCTTACCAAAAGAAATCTACAGATTCAGTGTAATCCCCATAAAATTCCAACAATTTTTTACAGACCTTGAAAGAACAATTCTCAACCTCATATGGAAAAAAATAATAAACTTAAGATAACCAAAACAATCCTGAACCAAAAAGGTCAGGTGTAATCCACTGACCAACCCTAGATATAACAACTATCTTTGACTGGTGGAGATACATGAATATCTGCCTCCCTGTCTCCCCCCTCTTTCTCTCTTTCATCACCTAGCTGCTCCTCTCCTTCCTCTTCTCCTCTTCTTACTCCTTTTCTTCCTCTCAGTACTCCTCCTACCTTGGCTCCTCCTACACATCACCCTTCCTGTTAAAATGAAACTTTTCTCTCAAAATACAATTAGAGCATAATTATGCCAATTTGTACCAGTGAGGTTCAGGATAGTCCTCATACCCAGTCCATCCTTTTGTTGATGAACCAGCTCCTCTGTCATGTATTCTAACTAAAACATTTAGTTCTGAACCTGGCTTTAGGATGAATGTCAGCTGACGACCATCCACTCAAATCTTTTCTCTTAAGGTCAATAGCTATGTGTTTTCAACCCCATCAGAAATCCAGAATGACTGAGTTAACTATAATTGTGGGAAGCACAAATCATAGTTTCTAAAACTTAGCCAATTTATAGAGACCTCTGAACACCTGGACACATGCTCTACTTCAGAACGTTGGAGCAACTGTTCTTCTGCCTTCTGGCCCAGGATCATCTGACAGACCTTAGTGCTGCAGAATTATTAAGGGCTGATTACTCTGAACTTAGAGCTCACTAATTGCCTAGGTTGGCCAATACTATTCAGATATCTACTAAGACCCTAGTGCAGTGTGAGCATTAAATCTGCAGATCTTCATACCTGGACTTTTCATGTGGGTTTTGTGGATCTGAACTTAGGTCCTCAGGCTCATGCATGGCAAACAGTTTACTAACAGAGCCATCTGATCAGCACCTATATAAGTTTTCTTTTTTAAAAACCACACTTTAAAGTCACGAAGAACAAAGTGTTGAATATGCAACTTTGGAGAAAATTTTGCCATACATACAAGGCCCTAAGTTTAATTCCTAGCATTGCTAACAAACAAACAAACAGATACATAATGTAAATGTGAACAAAACCAGCCCAGAAGAATGATTTGTACTGTTGACAGTTTGACACTTGGATGTATCTTCTGTGATAAATTTGATACCACAGATTATTGTCTACTCTTTAAGAAAGAAATGTGTTACAGTAATGTGATTTCACAGTAAATTATTTTTATAGGAACCTGCTTACCCTAGGATATAGAAAAATAGCAAGTATAATCTCAGCCTTTCTTTTAATGGCATAAGCCTGAGAATTATAACCGTTCTTATTATAAAGATTTATTTTATATATAGCTCTGTTACAGTATTTTCACTTCTGTTACATCATATTTTACATGTCTTTATTCTTGTCCACCAGCCTGAGTACTGGAGCTTTATGACAAGCCTTGATATCTAGTATGTAAAGACCCATTCTTTTTTACATTCTTGTTCTTATATTATTATAGGGACTTGGGGCTCTTTATTTTCCACAGCTAGTTGAACGGCAAAGACTTTCTGAATTAATCATAAAATATCGAGCTGTTGTTATGGTTCATTTGGGTTCCATCTCAGCCATGCAGGAGTTGTGCATGATGGCAGAGACCTCTAATTCCAGTACCTGTGAGCGGGATGCAGGAGGATCTAGAGCTTAAGGTCAATTCTTGGGAGTTAAGGGAGCAGCTAATTTAAATGTCATTCATATGATAGGTCAAAGAAAACAAATAAAACAAAAATTTAAAAATTAAAATATCCACAGTAATCTGACGTGGGGAGCCAACAGAAGGCGGCTATCATCCTTGCAGCCATCTTGAGCCATATACCCTGACAAGAGACTTGTTTTCAACAGCCTACAACAGCTGAGCACATTCTGATAACATCTTGTTTTATATACCCAGGATATTCCCTTGGGTGTGTGACTTAAAGGTGTGACTTAAAGGCATGACTTAAGAAGTGATACTTATAAAAGTTGAGAGGCAGACAGAAGAAGGGACTGGAAACATGGAACTTGGAGGCACTAGGGACTAGGAACTAGACTTGGGACTTGGACTAGGAACAAGGGACTTGGAAACTGAGAAGAGGAGAGACTTCAGAATAAACGGGACTGAATCAAACTGTTCTCTCTCTCTCTCTCTCTCTCTCTCTTTCTCTCTCTCTCTCTCTCTCTCTCTCACTGAACCCTGACCCATGGACTGGAGCAGCAATATGAGCCAGGACAATTTAGCCCCATATGCTTGGGGCAGTGTGGGCTCTAACAATTTTGGCCCCCATGCTTTTGGCAGTGTGGGTTCCAACATTTGGCAGAGAGGTACCTGAAACTTTGGTGCCCGAAGTGTGGCAATGAGAATGAGAGACCCAGTGAGTGACATTACTGGAAGAAGGATCTGCCGAAAATTCAGATGTGAAACAAGGGTGATCACTGAGAATCCGCCATGTTGAGGAAGGTAAGTCATGATAATGAAAATGAAGCAAGAAATAAGTCAGCCTGAACTCAAATCTCTGTTTTTATTTTGCTGTTTACTCCTCATGGGTGTTAATTGTCTGCTTTTGCTTCATTCCTTAAATGCTATCTTTCATATTCAAAATAAAAAGAAACATATTTATCCCAAATTAGACTCTAAAATACAACCAAAGGTTGATGACGATTTGTCAGAGCCAGGTTTTGCTGATCAATTAATGACAAAAGCAGGGAGGATTTTTGGTAATGTAGAAGCAGGAGTAGATTATGTGAACCAACTTGCATACGAAAATGCCAATCCTACCTGCCAAGTGACCATTAGATCCTACAGGAAAATGACAGACTTTATTGGGTATATCAGACCCTGTTCTGAAATAGGTCTCTCCTACCAACAGGGATTAGCTATGATGGTTGCCATGCAAGGACAATCAGTAAAGGTTTTTGGGGCTAGTAGAAATCAAAAGGCCTGTTTTAAATGTGGCAAGCATAGACACTTTCAAGAGATTCTGCAGAAAATCAGTTAACACAGAGACAGCCCAGAAAACAGCCTGAGATAAGCCCACTTTGCAAATGTGGACGGCATTGGGCTAGTGAATGTAGGTCCAAAAGGAAACACCCTTTCTCAGAATCAGGGAAATGGGAACAGAGGCCAGTTCCAGTCCCCGAACCAACACAAGCCAAAACAGGCTTATGGAGCAGTCAGTTTTATACCAGCAAGCAACAACCCCTTTCAGAACTTAGTTGAGCCACACCAGAAATGCAGGACTAGACTTCAGTTCTGCCACCCACACAGTATTAACCCCAAAAATGGGACATCAGGCCTTACCCACTGGTTTGTATGGACTGCTCTATCCAAATGTGTTTGACCTGAAAGTGGGAAGAAGTAGTGCTAAAATTCACGGACTACATTTTTTTTCCTGGAGTCATAGACAATGAGTATCAAGGTGAGATTAAGTTAATAGCACAGGCAATTCAGAATATAGTCAGCATTCCTACAGAGAGGAGGATAGTTTAATTATTGTTACATCCATTCGTCCCTACTAATCACAAATATAAGCATCCTAAGAGAGGGGATCAAGGCTTTGGTTCCTCTGATGCATATTGGGTACAGCCTACAGTTAAACAAAAACCTATGATGACACTATGGCTGGATGGAAAGGAATTCTAAGGCTTGGTTGACATAGGAGCTGATGCGAGTATTCTAAAACAAAGTGATTGGCCTGCCACTTGGCCTCTGACCCCAATCTTAACCAATCTAAGAGGTATTGGCCAAAGTCAAAATCCACAACAATGCTCTTAATTGCTGATGTGGAAAGATAAAGAAGGTAATACAGGGAATATACAACCCTATGTCATCCTGGGCCTCCCCATTAATCTCTGGTGCAGAGGTCTTTTATCCCAGTTGAGATGGATTATTTGCAGCCCTGATGAAGTAATCATGGCTCAAATGGTAAACTCTGGATGTTCCCCAGGGAAAGAATGAAGAAAACATGAAGAAGGGATTATTCATCCTGTTGAGGTCCATGGTAACACTGGAAGGAGGCTTTGGGTTTTTTGAATGGGGGGCTACAAATAAAGCTGCACCCCTAGGGCATTGTGCAGACCCCATTACCTGGAAGGGGGACTCGCTCATCTGGGTGGATCATTAGTCCCTAACCACCAAAAATTTCAAACTGCTCTTTTGCTAGTGCAGGAGCAATTATAGGCAGGACATTTAGAGGAGAATAACTCTCCCTAGAATACCCTTATATACACCAATATTTCTCATTAGGAAAAAGTCAGGAAAGTGGAGATTGTTGTAAGACTTAAGGGCTGTTAAAATGACCATGATTAGGATGGGAGCCTTACAACCTGAACTGCCCACACCAGTGGCCATATATTTAGGTTATTATAAAATAGTTATAAATTTAAAAGACTTTTTTTCCCATCCCATTGCATGCTAAGGACAGAAAATACTTTGCTTTCAGTGTTCCCACTATAAATTTTAGAGAACCTATGAAGAGATATCACTGGAAAGTGTTGCCTCCGGGTATGGCTAAGAGTCCAACCTTGTGCCAAAAGTTTGTGGCTTCCACTATAGAGGGTGTTAGAACCATGTGGAAGCAAATCTATATAATTCATTTCATGGATGAGATTTTAATAGCAGGAAAAGATGGAAAACATGGACTCCAGTGCTTTGATGATCTTAGAACAGCTTTACAGACTGCAGGATTACCAATAGCACCAGCAAAGGTACAATTACAAGATCCATATTCTTATTTAGGATTTCAGATTAAAGGTCTACATATTACTAATAGTAAGGTCACCTTGAGGACTGATTCCCTTAAGACACTTAATGATTTTCAAAAATTATTGGGAGACATTAATTGGCTAAGACCATAATTGAAACTCATGACAGGAGAATTGAAGCCTCTGTTTGAGATTCTCAAAGGAGATCCTCACCATAAGTCTGATAGGGCTCTAACAGAGGAGGGTAGAAAAGCCTTACCAAAGGTGAAAAGTGCTATTTCATCCCAATTTGTAACTCATATTAATTATTCTAGGCCTTTATATTTCCTTATTTTTAACACTAAACAAACTCCTACTGCAGTTTTTTGGCAAAATGCACCCATATTATGGGTTCATCTTCCCTCATCCCCTAAGAAGCTTCTTTATCCATACTATGTTGCTGTAGCTGATATAATTATGTTGGGCAGAGATAATAGTCAAAAATGTTTTGGAAAGGATCCTCATGTAATAGTACAACCCTATAGAAGGCATCAGGTTGATTGGCTTATGCAGAGTTCTGAAGTCTGGTCTATTGCATGTGTCTCATTTGCTGGTCAGATAGATAACCATTATCCACCAGATAAATTGATTCACTTTTGTAATCACCATGCATTCATTTTTCCAACTCGGACTGAACATGCACCTATCAAGAGAGCATTGTTAGTTTGCACTGATGGTTTCTCATCAGGAAAAGCTGCTTATGCCTTTCAAGATCAAGTAATCTCCTTTGATACATCATCTCTGTCAGCTCACTTCATTGATTTACATGCTGTTATTGCCGTGTTTTAAGCTTTTCCAAATCACACACATTAATATTTATACAGATAGCTCATATATAGTTCAAGCTATCCCTCTGGTAGAAACTGCTGCACAAATAAAGCATTCCTCAGAAGCAGCCAGTTTTTTTTACAGTGCCAACAATTAATTTTGAGGAGAAAGTTTAAATTCTTTATAGGACACCTGAGAGACCACACTGGGCTACTAGGTCCTCTCTCTGAGGAAAAAAAACAAGGCAGATCTAGCTACTCGTGTAACTGCAGTGCCTTTGTCAGATCTGCCATCTAACTTGGATCAGGCCATAAAGGCTCATGAGTTACATTACCTTGATTCTAAATCTTTACAAATTATGTTTAAAATTACCAGAGGACAAGCTAGACAAATTGTTAAGCAATGCCACTCATGTGTTACACTTTTACCAGTCCTCATTTGGGCATAAATTTAAAGGGACTGATAACAAACAGTCTCTGGCAAATGGATGTTACTCATTATAATGAATTTGGATATCGAAAATATATACATGTATGTGTGGATACATACAATGGTTTCATGTATGTGACATTACAATCTGGAGAAACAAGCAAGCATGTAATCACTCATATGCTTGCTACAATTGCTGTTTTGGGTGTGCCTAAACAGATAAAGACTGACAATGTCCCAGGTTATAAAAGCTCCAGTTTCCACCAATTCTGTGAAAAATTGTAAATACTACATAAAATGGGTATTCCATATAATCCACAGGGCCAAGTTATGGTAGAAAGGGTGCATCGAACCATTATATGTCAATTTGAAAATAAATCAAAAAGGGGAAAGGAACCCTACCATGGGATACCCCAGAAATATCCTTCATTGAGCCAAGCCAACCCTGACCAGCAGGAGTTAAAACAAGGAAAAACCGGTTCCTTCTCACAGCAGTTTACTCAGGATGCTTAGCAGTTGCTAATCAAGATGGCAAGCCCGTGATCCCTTCCCAGGCACAGCTTATAAACCTTGCCAGGAGCCCATGAACTCATTCCAAGTGCACCATACAGCTGAGGTCTTTAAACAGTAAAACAAGCTATGTGGGATAAGCAATATATTTATCAGAGTGTGCTTCAGCTGTTATAGGCTTTTGAAAACCAAGTCTTTCATGAGGGTATATGGTTCCAGATGGCTGCAAAGTTGATCTAGGTGCTTTCTACTAAAATTGGCTCCCAACAGGTCCCCTTTTTAAATCTTTTCAAAAGGGAAGGATGTGAAAATTTATGGAAACCGTGCCTGTGCTAGATTGGAACAAAAGACCCCAGCCTGACTTAAGATGGTGAGGCCTCCCTTATTTTAGGGTCAAGGGTCTCGATATGCTCTCTTACCTGTCATTGGCTATCTGGCTTAACATGTAAGTTAGGGTTAATCCTCATCAGTCTTGATGACAGAGGTTTTAGAGTCCACTACTTCCAGCCTGTAATAGTGGACCTGTATGGGTTTCATTTGTTATATGTTGCCTTACCAAAGACATCAGTTTGTTGAACAGCATGAACTTAAGAGACAAGAGACTTAATATCTAAACTGTTGATATAAAAGCAACACTCTTTAAGGCAACACACAACTTCCCCTGTTGGAGAAGTGAAAGGTCTAAGCCTTGTACCCACAAATTTATACCAATGAAATCCTTGAATTTTGCATCAGCTTAGTAACAATTATACAGATAAAGACAGCCTAATATTTACCACCTCAGTCCCCAAGTCCAGGGAATTGGGGCACCAACACTTCATTAACTTCTTCAAGCTGAACATGGGCATTGAGATATTAGAAGAGGGATGAGGGGAAGCGTAAATTGATAAGCCTCTGACATCTGTCTTAACTGCATCCAGCTGGAAGTCCAGGTCATCAGTGAACATGCAGGTAATAAGAAGATTTATTCACCAAAGCTTTGTATTCTGTAATATATAAGCCTCAAAACAAAGTTTAGTATCAAGATAATTGTTTTGACTCTCTGGAATCTAGTGTTCTGGAGGTCTACCTCTGTCATGTCTGATCTATATAATTCTGGAAGACATGACTACTACATTAATGACCTCTTCAGAAAACTCATAGAAAAAAAACTTTTTTTTTCCAAATTAGACTTTCCTTTAGCCAGTAACCAGAAAAGCCTTTACATTGAGTTTTTATCCAGAAAAAATATAACTATACAACTCAGAATCATACCCATTTTGAAAGTTAAATCAATTAACATTATCTTTCTTGGACCCTTCATTACTTGGCCATCATAAGATCCTTCCCTGAAACTGAAACCTCATCCACTGCCTGTAAGAACTTTTCCAAAGTAGCCTTCTTAAGCTCTACTCCTTTCGCTTTTTCTACTTAACTTGTCCCAAAATTGGGAACTTTATAGAACTTGTCCCAAAACCTGTAGCTTTATAGTAACTTGTCCCAAACCAGGAACTTTATAGTCTCTGAACCGAGAACATGTCCTTGTCCCATTTACCTGGGAACATTATAGTCTCTGAACAAAGAACTTATCCTTGTCCCATTTTCTTGGGAACTTTACCAGCTAGTTGCCCTTACCGTGTTGGGTTCTGAAGTTCCTCATATGGGGAAGTTGGCTCCCAACACTTTATCATATGCTCTTTAGTTTAAATTTTTAAACTTTGGAATCTGAAGGAAAATCTGCTGTAGATAGATTCTGGCATCCTGATACCACTAAGAATTTTGCAACAGTCCTCTGGAAAGACTCATTAACTGGAAACTGGAATGGGCCAGATCCAGTGCTTATCTGAGGAAGAGGTTCTGTCTGTATATATACCCAAACTGTAGATACCACATGCTGGCTTCCAGAGAGACTGATTAAACAAATAGACAACAATAACAAACCCAGGGAGGAGAAACTGCCAGAGAAGCATAATTTTTCTCTGCAGGAAACATGAAGATGCTTCTCAATTGCCTTCAATCCTGACTTGGGAAGTCTTCAATGTGGAAGGAGACATCACCACCCATACCTCCAGAGTGTCTCTATTGGACTCTTGGTTGCCCAACTTATGATTTAGTGGGGAACATTGTTTAGACACAGGAAAAAACCAACTACCACAGTTACTATTGTTGTTTTTGGGTTTGAGATTGAGTGGAGCAGTAATAATTATTTCTCTACTTGTTTTGTTAAGATCAAAGCTATGATCCCTTCTGTATTTCTATAGATTTAGATTCTGCTATACCACATTTGTAAACAGAATAGAAGGACTTATTCTTTTTACTCTTCAGACAGAGGGAGTTATGTGTTGCCCTATAAAAAAGAGTGTTGCTGTTGTACTAACTATTCAGGCATTGTTTAGACTCTTGTCTCTAGGGTCCAGGCTGTTCCACAAACTGATGGCTTTTGTATGACAACAGATAGATACTAGTCAATTGAAACCCATACAAGTCCATTATTACAGGCTGGAAGTAGGGGATTTTCTAAAACCTTTGTCATCAAGACTAATGAGGATTAACCCCTAACTTATGCTCTAAGCCAGATAGTCAATGACTGGTAAGAGAACACTTCAAGACCCTTGCCCCTAAAACAGGAGGCCTCCCTATCCTAAGACAGGAGCTCAATCAATGGCTGTTGAATATCCAAAGATGGGAAAAGGAGGCTTGGGTCCTTTGTTCTGGCCTAAGGTAGGCACGGTTTCCGTAATTTTTCCTAGCCTTACCTTTTGAAAAACAATTTTAAAAAGGGGACCTGTGGTGAACTGACAGAAAGGCAGCTATCATCCTTGCAACCATCTTGAGCCACATGCCCTGACAAGACACTTGTTTCAACAGCCTACAACAGCTGAGCACACTCTGAAAACATCTTGTTATATATACTCAGTATTTTCCCTTGGGTGTGTTTGACTTAAAGGTGTGACTTAACAAGTGAGACTTATAAAAGGTGAGAGGCAGACAGAAGAGGGGATTGGAAACTTGGAACTTGGAGGCATTAGGGACTAGGAACTTGAAACTTGGGACTTGGACTAGGAACAAGAAACTTGGAAAGAAAGAAGAAGTGACGCTTGAGAATAAACTGGACTGTATCATACTCTGTCTGGTCTGCATTCTTAGCATCTGCCCTCACTCTCTTGCTGAACCCTGATCCGAAGACTTGAGCAGCAATATGAGCCCAGACAATTTAGCCCCCAAAGCTTGGGGCAATGTGAGCATCTTCAGTCTTCTGCTGTGCTTAAACATGCAGGTCTAAGGCTAGGAAATTGAAATATCTCAGCCTTTGGAAGCAGCCAGTTTTCTAGGTCTTGTATATACATAGAAGGTAGGGGATTTCTTAGCTATGAACACAAACTAGCATTAGAGCTCTTAGCTGGCAACTGGGAACACTTCTTCCTCCTCAGGTCTATTCCTGCTTTTTTTGTTGTTCTTCTGCCTTTCTTTCTCCCATAGGCATTCTTAAACTGTTCAGCTATTGTTTCTGTAGCTGTAGCTGTGTGGACAGCTACCTTGCTGCTTTCATAGTTCAGTCTGCTGACACCTAAGCTGCCATTGCTGCTTTGCTGCCTCTTCTGTATCTCTCCTTCATGTGATTGTTTATTCCTGAGTTACCATCATAGATTAGATTATAAATAGAAGGCAAGAAAATTTCCCTTGAGGGGGATGAAGAAATGGATCTCTTGTTAGGAATACGTCTTACTGCAGTATATGACCTAGGTTTGGTTTCCAGAACTTATTTAATGGCTTACAACTATTTTTAATTCAAATTGCAGAAAATCCAACATATTTTTCTGACCTCTGTAGGTTTCATACATGCACATGGTATACACACACACACACACACACACACACACACACACACACACACATATTTGGGCCAAACATTTACATGAAATAGAAGTAAAAATATATAAAGATATAGATATATTTACAAGCATTCTTAAGAGAAATCTTTTATTGGGACTGGTGATACATACCAGGAAACAAAAGGCAGCAACTGGTGAATGTCTTCCTACAGACACCTTGAGCCCAAATGCTATGCCTTGTAGAACCAGTCACAGTCTTCAAGGCTTATATTTTAGGCCAATCACAACCATGCCACTAACCACCAATCACATTCACTAAGGATTATGTTTAGACTAATCACAATGGTGAGTCTTAAGACCAATCATAGTAACATTAACTTTGTAATTTAGGTCAATCACAGCCTGACTCTTAACAGCCACTACAGCCATTTAAATTTTTTTCTGACCAATCACACCCTTGCCTTTTAGGACCAATCATAATCAGTGAGTCTTATATTCTCAACCAATCTCATAAGCAGAGTATGTTCTATAGTTGCCAGGATACAGTAAACATGAGACTACTTGACTTCAAGTGAGTGGAGAGGTAAGGTTGACTAAGATGGAGCTCTGTTTTAAGGGCAAAATCCTTAGATATTTCTTGTTTAATCTTGTCCCAATCATTGAAATAGGGATGGTGAACTCACCAACAGTAAACTGTGAATGTGGTAATTTCATATTTCAGTTGTATCAGTTAATAGTTAATATAAAGCTGTATAGTTAACTCTCTGAGTTATCCAGGCTTAATTGTCTAACTTGGTCTTTAGGAAATAGCTTTTCTTTTCTTGAGGAATACTATTTATAGCAAAGTTCACAATTTCTGGTACCTTCGATTGAAAAACAAAACAAAACAGACTGGCTGTATTTTTAAATACTGACCAGTTTTATCATGAGGGTCATACAGTACAACAACTACATAAAAGATGGTTAATAATAAGTGATAAGTTATAGATCACTAATTTAAAATGATGATAGATTATAAACAACAGATAATAAATTATAGAATATAGAATATAAAGGATTAGATAGTAGATAATAAATTGAAGAATTGAAGAGTATCCGAGAAGAAGAAAGATGAACATTATCTAACATATGATAGAGGAGAGATATGGGATAAAGAAAAAGTGATCTGATTATAGACACAGAATGTATAAAGTGTAGAAGAGAGAGAAAAGGATGATGTATGTAGAAGATCTAGAGGATAGATGCTAAATAGATGGAGATAGAGACACTGTAGACAACATACAGATGGGACATAGACACAGGTTAAAGACAGAGAATAGACAGATAGAAGATAGACATAGGATAACAAGTAGTAGATAATAGATAGATAGAAGACAGACAAAATAGCTACACTCTAGCTTCTAGAGGATACATGATAGATAAATAGGAGATAAACAAAGAATATGTAAAGGAAAGAGGATAATTATCCGAAAAAGAGACACAGAGGAACTAGATGTTAAGGATAGATGAAAGAGTGAAAAAGGTGGCCAGAGGATAAATGATACATAGATTGTAAACAGACACAGGACAGCTAGAGGATAGATGGTAGATACATGGCAAACAGACACAAGGTTTTAGGAGACAGATGATACATGAAAGACAGACACAGGATAGCTAGAGGATAGATGATAGATAGAACACAAACACAGGATAGCTAGAGGATAAATGAACCATAGATGGAAGGAAAGCACGGGATAGCTAGAGGATTGATGATAGTTGGAAGTCATATACAGGAGACTATTGAATTGTAGATAGATAGATAGATAGATAGATAGATAGATAGATAGATAGATACGCAGGCTAGCTAGCAGATACATGAACTATGGATGGCATAGTGTCACACTGTAGTTGGAAGAAAGATATTGGATATAAGGATGGAATCCAGGAACAGAATAGCCAGAGTATAGTTGATGGTTTACAGAGTCAGGGTAACTAGATGATAGGTGATATATTAATGGTATAGACATACAGGATAGGGAGAGGATAGATGACATATAGGTGATGGAATACAGGCACAGGATAGGTAGATGATAGATGATAGATGATACATAGCTGAAACATACACACAGAAAATTTGGAAGATTGATGATAGATAGGAGATAAGCAGGGCAGCTAGAAGATAGATGGCACATGGGTAAAATATAGACCTAAGGTTGCTAGAGGATAGTTGGTAGATCTATGGATACAAGATAGCTAGAAGATAAAGAATAGAGAGATCAGAGATTCAGGGTAACTAGATGATAAGTGGTGCATTGATGGAATAGAGATATCGGATAGCTAGAGGATAGAATATAGATAGATGGAAGATAGGCAAAATATATCCAGAGAGTAGTTGATAGAAGACATGCACAGGAAAGCTAGATGATTGATGATTGATAGATAGATGATAGATAGATAGATGATAGATAGATAGATAGATAGATAGATAGATAGATAGATAGATAGATAGATAAACATATTTCTGTTAGTCAAAGGTATCTAGGTATAGCCTAGAGACTCAGATTAGCTACATAATAGCTGATAGGTAGTATAATAAAGACAAGATAGCTATAGAATAGATGGTAGATGCAGCACAGTGAGAAGACAAAGGATAGATAGTAGACAGGAGATCTACCAGGTGGATAGACACAGGATAGCTGGAATGTAGATAATTTGAAAGATAGAAACAGCATAGTTAGGATTTCTAGGGAATAGATGATAGTTGGGTAGAAGGCATATAGCAGATTGTTCGGAGGATAGGCCATAGACATATTGATGATAGACAGAGGTGTGTAGAAAGATAGATGACTGATTGGTGGAAGATAATAGAGATAATGTAGACACAGGAGAACTATTTGATAATTGACAGATGAAAATTAAACACATGATAGTTAGAGGGAATATGATAGGGAGAGACACAGGCTATCTAGAACATAGATGATTCATAGATGGAACAAGGGCACATGATAGCTGGGGTATAGATGATCCATAAATGGAAGATAGACTCAGAATAGCTGCAGTGTAGGAGATCCTTTGATGGGAGATAGACTCAAGATAACAACAGGATACATGCAAACAAAGACATAGATGATTATCAGGCATAGAGCAAGATAGACATAAGACAGCTACAGCAAGGAGATGCTATAGATTGTAGAAAGATGTTTACTTAGTAAAAGAATGGTCTTATTTGGTTTTAGAATCCACCTCTAACCGACTGAAAAAAATGGAGAGGAATACACAAAAAATGAGGAGGTAAGAATTTGTAATACAATTGGCAAAGCTTTGTGTTCTGACCTCTGTTGTTATTTCAGATGTAGACAAACTTTGTCAGGGAAGTTGAGGGTATTTTGGTCTCTTCTGTGGGTTTTCTCTTCCCCCAGTTTCATTGTAAGACCTGGTAAGAATTACTGTTAAAGCAGGTGAGAACAGAAGGGAAGCTAAGTCTTGCCATTTCACTCAAGCTAATTCAGGTTTAACTTAAGTGATTGCTAAACAACAGTGCCAGACATTGTATTAGGCTGTACTGGGAAGACATGGAAATGGATTGGTTTTTACTTTTAACAGCCTCACAGCCAAAGGGTGGGAACATTGACTTTCATGTTATTGTTTTAATAGAAATAGATCTTATTTGTTTGCTTGTTCATTTATCATTTATTTTGGAAACTAGCTCATGATATTTAGCCCAAGACTTGCATCAAATCCACAATACTTCTGCCATCTCACCGGAGTACTGGGATTAAGGCCATTTTCTGACATATTCTGCCACAGAAGTTATAGTGTATAATGAAGACCTTGGATGTTATATGAATGAAAAATATCTGTCTTTCTGTCGTCTTAGTCCTCTTTTGGGGCACTATATCAGTAATTAGCCTCAGCTTTCCCATACATAAAGCTCATGTTTATTTCTCTGTAAATTAGTGGTGCCTCTAATCCTTGCCAGAGGATAACCCATGAAGATCTTTGCAATTTGCTGAAGAGACTTCAGAAACTGATGAATAGACTTGGATATGGATCATCTAGAAAGAGACCCAGAGAACAGCCTGCTATTGCCTCTCTGATTTCTCAAAGAGGTTTGACTTAGGTCCATTTCCCTGATTCTATGCACTCTTTGTGGCTAAACTTTCCAAATATATTTTTTAGGCTGTGCCCACTCCCTTACAATGCATTTCTTCTTCAACCCTCTTCAAAATGCCTATAGCTGCTAGCACCCTACTTCATGAGTTCTACACACACCTTGTTCTCATCACTTTCACAGAGCTCACATAAAGATGGAAGGAGAGATTCAACCCCCCAAAGTTGTCTTTGAATCTCTACACATGAGTAATGGAACACATAAGCACCCCCTACCAAACTAACAAAGTATTTCTCTAAATTATAAGCTGAGAATTCTAATATCAATAGTTATCTTAATTTAACACCTGTCATTTCTTTTATGCAAAGGAATGTTCAATGTACAAACAAATTATGAACAAAACACAGTTCCTGTTTTTAATACCTATGAAGAATACCATAAGACGGAACTTCAGGTAAGGGTCTTTTAATTTGTTGTTTACATTTACATGTCGATCACCTAGAATGCAAGATGCACTACATCACGTTTCAAAGCACAGCTGGAAAGAACAAGTTTTCAAACAATAACAAAGCAAATATTATAACAATACACACTCTTAGATGGAAACCTAAACCATGTGCAGGCATCTTTTATCCTTTCAAGCACTTTTATTTAAAAACACAAGGTAGGTAGGTAGGTATCATCTGTTGAAATCTGTGTTGTGAAGAGGCTTCAGAATATCTCATTTGAAATCTGTCAATACTTTTATGAAACCAAATGCACATTTAAACTATTCCAGAAGCTGACTATCAACTGCAGAGATGGTTGTAGACAAAAGTGCAGGCCGTCTGCTGTGAAACTGTGAGAGTCACTCTTCTACAACCTTTTAGCTTTTGTCTGGTGTTAGAAACTTCCCTGGAAAACCTTTTCTTAGAGAAGATTTTTTATGGCACAAATATGTTGCAAGTATGATCACAGCTGTTTTTAAGCACAAAAATGGGAAAAAAATAATTTTAGTGCCTGTGGAAACAGGGACACATTGTTTTCATATTTTGACTCATGAAAAAAAGTTGACATTTTTGTTTTTCAATTGAGCTGGGGGATGTTAGCTCAATAATAGCACTTGTCTAACATGTGGGTAATCCTTAATTCAATACTCAGCAAAAGTAGCATACAATTTTTGATTAACACAATGATTCTAGGAGGTGGTCAGTTGCTATTTATGTGCTACAAATATCTTCTCTTGCATGAACATTTGAGTGAGGATAAACTCAAACCAGTTCCAAAACACAACAGGTAATAAGAGAATATTTGAAACTAATTTTTTGTTTCACTAATGATTATGGTATGAAGATATTCATGATCACATAGGAGTACTGGCTGCTCTTGCAGAGGAGGTAGGTTTAATTCTCTGCACTCACACTGAAGCACACAATGGTCTGTAGTTCCAGCTACAGAGGATGTGATGCCTTCTTCTGGCCTGTATGGGTACCAGGTACACACATGGTACACAGACACATATGCTGGGAAATCCGCTCATACACACAAAATAAAAATATTTTAAAACGTTTGTGCTTTTTTATTGTACAATTCACTTTATCAGAGATTTATCACCAATATTGCTTCTTTCTAAGGACTTATTGCCATTTTGTGTTTACAATGAGGTACTGTTACTTGCAACTATCTACTTGTATGAATTCTATGAGCTTGTTTCTTAAAATAATCATTTTATTGCAGAATAGGTTAAGGAAGTACTGCTTTAAAATAAATATTGGAATTGAGGATCACACAAGCAGTATCTGGATCACAACTCTAAATTTAAATGAATGAGTACATTGCATTAGCAGTAATTCCTAGGAGAGCCCGCTTTATTTGTCCTCTTCTTAGAGGTGATACTGAGGCAGGCACACAGGTATCCACATCTCCTTTTTCTGGACAACATTTTGGTATTTCACATGCTCTAAATGTCACCTTCTGGGAAACCTGACTTCACACCATTATACATTAGAAAATTGATAGCACTAACTATATTTTTAAGTTGAACACTAGGCTAAGTATAAATGAATGTGTCTTTAAAAACGTTTAGCATTCAAATACTTAACATATTTAAAGTGTGACCATCTACACTAAGAAATGAATATTTCTAGTGTGAGATGGAAAGTTTAGTTATTGATTTTGGGTACACTGAAGTATGTTTGTCCAAGTGGCACATCATTGATAAATATCTCATGCTTAAGGTGAAGTAGATTCTGTGTAGGAGGCAGAATAATAGAATTTTAATTAAAGATGTGCCTACTTTATAGATATGTAAGAAATGCAATACATTTTCTGTGTTCTATTCTAATAATTTATACACTCAGAAATAAAGCTATCATTTTATTATTGTTCCACTATTTAATTATGTTATTATTCTGTCTTTATTAGTCATTTGAAAATATTTCAATTGTACTGAACATAGCAGGAAAAGTTGTTTTTGTATCTCAGAATGTGACACCTCTTCTTGGCTATCTTCCAGTAAGTACGTGCAGCTTTTGGGGAAATTGGTCATTCTGGATTGTTGTTCATAAGTTATTTCATTTTATGCTCATATAAGTCATTGGTGTTCAGCTATGACTCTGTGACATCATCTTTTCTACTAGTTTCAGTGTTTAGTCAATAAAAACATGCTGGGATTCCGGCAAAAGTTCTTACTCTTCCCTCACCCTATCCAATCCTCTCATGTGTGTCTAAGATGAAATGTCTGTCAGAAAAATAAAACATGCTTCTTGTTAAGAGTCTCAGAAAATGGCACTGAGCAGGGTTAATGCCTGACTTCTTTTGTAATGACTGAGTGCTTGTGCTTTCATTCCTGATTTAAAGAAAGGCCTTGTCGATATCAGGTGAGCATACACCTACTGAGCTGGTCTCCAACCCAATGATTCTATAGTAATGATGCCACCTCTCTTCCAATGGAAGAATAGGTAACACCCCTTGGTTCTTTATATTTCACATCAAATTTGTTGAATTTTTAATTTTTAACTTTTGTCAAACTCCTTTAAAAAATTAACACACAAAATAATTGGGTTTCACTATGGCTTTCTTTCTTTTTTTTCATTCTTTTTTCCTTTCTTTCTTGGCAAGATAAGGTAGCATTCTATAGTTCAGCCCGCCCCAAAACTCCTTATGTAGCCTCAGGTTGTTCTTGGACTCAGGGCATTCCATTTTATATATGGACCAATGAAAATATTTTTATTGAAAAGATAAGTGTCCCTTTATGGTACAGGGGGAAGAGTTGAACTTTTTCCATCAAAATAAACAAGGATAAATTAAAATGTAGAGAGGGCATGGGACTTGAAAGTATGAGGAAGGTGCAAACAAGAAAGGATTCACATTGAAGAGTGAAAAAGTGCAGAGTCAGGGGAAAGGCTTTCTGGCAGAGTTGTATAGTCACTGGTTGTGTGGCACGGTTGTGTGGCATGGTTCTGTGGCATGGTTGTGTGGCACAGTTTACTGGCACGGTTGTGTGGCACAGTTGTGTGGGGTTTTCCATCCAGATTCACTTGCTTGGTTCAAGACTGGAGACAAAGTTATGGGTGAGGAGCTGAGAATTTTTTCCAGGCTCATAGCAAAGAGGGAAACAAGACAGGGTGAGGATTACAGCATCTGAGGTCTATGAGATGGGTAGGGAAGAATCCAACTACTTGAGGGAGATAATGCACAGGAAAACTGTGGACAGAATGGATTGTAATGTGGAGTAATCACTAGAGGGTAATGCAAACTGCCTGAAGCACTGCACCTATAGGTATAAATGGCATGGGCAGCACTAAACACCTATGGCAAGGATACAGGGCAGACTAATGGTATTAGTATTGAAAGCAAAATCTGTTCTTTCTCCTGCTCCCTAGGAAGATATAATTGGGATGAGCCTATTAAATCTTGTTGATGATGAACAAAAGGATGACATATCTGAGAAGATCATTCTAAATCTTCCATTGGCAAATATAGGTATGCATACATGGTTTTGTTTTCTTTTTTAATTTAATTTTTGAATTGTGTGTGAAAAGTAATACTTAGCTGAACAATTCCTTGCTCTCTTACACCTTAGTAGTTTTTGAAAAAAAATCAGTGTAGTTGCTGATAATATATCTATTTAAGTTAATAGCCTATAATTTCAAATAGTACATTTCTCACACTAAAAATTATTTCCTCTAGAGACTTATGGAGGAGCTCAATAGGACAATACTGTCAGATGACAAGCCCTCATAAGCTGTGGAAGGGCTCAAGAGAGCTGATGGATGCTGTGGGAGGAAGAGTGGGGTACCTCTAAGGATGTAGCCCCTAGTAGTGGTTCTCAACCTTCCTAATGCTGAGACCTTTTAATACAGTCTCTCATGCTGTGGTAACCCCCCACCATAAATTTATTTTCATTGCTACCTCATAACTGTACTTTGGCTACTGTTTTGAATGGTAATGTAAATATCTGATATGTACATGGTCTTAGGTGACTCCTATGAAAGAGTTGTTCTACCCCCAAAGGGCTGAGAACTGTTGCTCTAGTGGAAGGATATGGGTAGTACACATTGGAATTGTGGATTTTGGGGAACACAAATTTAGGAAGGACTGAGTCGATATGTGGAACTGGATCTGAGCTAAGTTGGAGGGAATGGGAACATGATCAAAATATATCACATGCATATATGAAATTCTAAAAGAGTCAATAAAATTAATTAATTGAGAAATCATCCCACCCTGTCTTAGTCTTTACAATAAAACATAATTACAGCAGCCTTTCTCAAATTTTAGTAGTGTTATACAAATACTAGTGTATTGTGTTCCAGCTAGTGCCTATTTTATGGATATAAGAATGATATCTCTTCTGAGGACCAGCATTTATGGAAAGAAAGTTGTGTTCTTTACAATATTGTCTTGACTAAGGTAGACTATTATTGTCTGAAATAATCCATCAGACTAGGTAACTTTACTTGTATCTTGCTCTCTTTAGTGGGAAGCCTAATCGAATTTTGCTGTTATATAAGAAAAGGAAATGTAGGTCAGAGTGGCCAGGACACATATTGTTACAGGACCATGTACCAAGGGAGATATATATATATGAGTACATGAAATTCATCTTGTACCTACAGGATTCTTATGATGGTAAGCAACCCAGATGATGATACTTACATGATGTCCATGAGTGCTGTATTCCCTGATTGCTAGCATACTAATTCTTGTATTACTGTCACTGTGAAATACCTGATACCGCTACACTCACAATTTCTGACTACATTAGATATTTAAAAATACTGAAATTTATAAGGTGAGGTCATATAGAAACATGGATGATTATATAGGTTGAGGATGTGGATGTCTCCTTTGACAAAACAAAATAATTTTAAAAACCTAATCCAAAAAAATGTTTAATGCACTGAATAGCTTAAAAGGAGCTCCATGAATAACTTGAATAAGTTACAGATGGATTTTTTAGTTTGTAAACCATACCACAAATTAGATTCACTGGAGTCTAGAATTCTAACATTATATCAAGGGTCAATATATAGAATATAAACTCTAAATCTCTATACACTGACCTGGGGAAAGAAGTCATTTCACCTAAATTTTTCAATAGATAACATTTATGTCAGGCGTAGTATGGGACCTAGTTTTTGAGGGTTAAGGAAGTACAAGCTGAGAAATCAAGATATAAAATTAAAATTGACCCTTAAAATATCTGAGTTAATCAGAGATAAGGTATAATACTTTTTGCTTCAGGTACCCAAATGCGTGTTAAAATATTTCTCCTATTTCTTTCTTGAAAGTTAAAGGTGAAATATCATTAAAAATCACTTGGACAGATGCATGAATACACACACACACACACACACACACACACACACACACACACACACACACACACAATTTCTTTTAGAGACTAACTCAAGAATCCATACATCAAAAGAAAAAGATTGACATCAGCACAAAAATCACACCTTTGATTTTTCAGTATGCATGCCTCATACATTAGTGGTGACCATGTGGGGATTCTGGGGATCTTAGCTGGAAGGGAAGGGAGATAAAGATAAGCCCATGGCTCAGAATCTTGAAAACTTCCAGTGAGGTGACAAACAGCATTGTGATGTGGAAGTTGTCTGCCTGCTCTCTTAGCCAGGATTGCTTCTGATTTAATTGCCATTATGTCTGTCACCGTTAGAGTCATTTGTATTTTTTGGAAAATTCAGTCCTAATAGCAGAAAGATTTGGTCTTCTGCTCCAATGCTGTTATGGGAGGAAAAGTACTATGTTGTGGGAAACATTTCTGTTCTAAGTACGCCAGATGAGTCAGTGAGTATGCTCTATATCTCTCTCTTATTGATGGGCACAGCATTTTCTCTTCCAGCTACTGGACATCAGTGTACATACATTTAGTATTCAGCAAGGAAAGAACAACTTGTATATTAGTTTTATAAAGTGAATTTTCATGTCCTCCCTCCCTCACAACCTTAGGTACTTGATTGTAAAGGCTTTTTACAGGCCAAAGGAAAAGCTAGTTATTAAAATGCATGTGTTAGATTGAAAATCGTTTAGTTTGTATTTTCAATGACATGAAATACTTTTCATGTCCTAGATACTGCAGTAAGTACCAAGAAATCACAAACAGGCAGCTAACAGACAAGGCACTGATAAAAGGTGTCATGGGAAAGTGAGCTTGTGATTTCTGTTTTGAATAGGGTACCCCCAAGTCTAACAAAGGCAGTCTATACAGAGAGTGCACTGACCTCAATTTGGAGAGTTTGAAGGAATAAAATTGCTTATGTGACTCAAATAAGGGAAAGAGTGAAGGGGATGGTGGAGACAGGAAAGTGATAGATTGTGCAGAACTTTGCTCACTGTAGTAATACATACAGAATTTATGCTAAGCAGAGTATGATCTAGACTGAAATCCCTAGGCTGCTTTGAATGTGGAACATGAAGTATAAAGAAACAAGAATGGAGATAACCAGATGTGAATGGTAGGAATCTGGGTTGATTTTAGTCATGGGGATGGAAACTCCAGGATTTGGAATGAATGGATACAGGGCTAACTAGAACATTGAAGACTGGGTAGTGTTAGCAGCCTATATAAAGAGCTCTGTTTGGCTGTCGACCAGGTTTCTATTGTGATGACATAGTAGATCCCTCCTAGATTCAATTTCAGAACAAACCACTTTTCCATATTGAAGAGAGTGAGGAAAGTTGTATAGAGGAGAAGACTGAAGGAAGTTGTCTGATTTGATTGCCTCATTCACTCTTCTTCATACCAACCCTCTGGGATCTGAGTTTTATCTTCTGCCATAAGAATGTAGACTTCTAATATACAGGATGACTCAGCCCCAAGATCTGTTTCCTATTCTGAGAAAGAGAAAACAAATTTTGTTGTCCCACCCATATTTCACTAGTCTCCAACATGGCACCAGAAAGTCTATTTGCGATTTGCTCCAGTTTTTCTCCCTGTGCCTCTAGGATATTGTTTCTATACCAGTTGATATTTTGGAAAACAAATTAAAGAGAACAGAGATAGCAGTCAGAGGAGTCTTTATAGTGTGAGGGTGTAAAATAGCAAGCAGTGAACTTGAATCAAAGTGAAATTCCTTGATCTACTAGTGTTGGACTAAACCACTGTATGTGCATAAATTGTTTTTATACCTGTAAACCTAGCATCTTTTTCAAACTGACGTGACACTTGGATTAACTTGAATATATAATGCATGTTAGAAATGTCAAGTTTTTCTAGTATATAGGTATATTTAATGCCAATTAGGGGGTTAGAAGAAGGTGTAACTCTTCTCTGTACAAAGCTGTAGATTTGATTCTCAGAGATGCTAAAATGGTGACAACTGATGATGCTAATTTTTTGCAGGCACAACCAGTTAACATTCAAACAAATGCTGTAGATGATGATTCCGATGATGACAGTACTATACAACACCATAGGTAAGAGGTATCATGGCTGTAAATAATGCAGAGCCAAAACAAGATTTTTTTTTTGGTAAATAAAGGCAAAATAAGAAAGATTAAGAATTTTAAAATGACGAATTAGCTTTTCTGAATCTACTATATCATTTAACATAATTTATTGTCTTCCAATAGAACAAACAGGGATATATGGTTTTTAATTTTTAATTTTTAACATACTCAAATTATGTTTAAAACTACAGAAATTTTCTTGCCTTTCTGTCTATTTTTCTCGCAACTACCTACCTGCTTACCAACCTACCTACCTACCTACCTACCTACCTACCTATATACATACATACATACATACATACATACATACATACATACATCTGTATGTGAGTTTGAGTAGACCACCACCAATACCTCTTCCAGTTTCCAGATCTGTACATTTTAATGTATGGAAGGAATCATTTAACTACTGTCTGTTGTATCATTTCCTCGATTAATCCAATAATGGTTCTAGAAAAAAGTGACAGAAAAGAGCACATAATAAACATCTGAGGTTGTTCCCTAATGATGCAGCAGTGGCTTATATCCTGCTCCATCCTCACAGGACAATGGAGCAAAACATTCACTTGCTCTCAGGTGAAAAGATGTCTAGTGCAGGTCACATTATTTGTCAGTTTGTGTGTGGGAGAGAGGAGGGGAAAGGGGAGGGGCAAGAGGGAGAAAGAAGGAAAGTGAAAAGGAAAGGGAGAGGGAGAATGGGGAGAGAGGCTCGAGGAGAGAGAAAGCCTGAGTGCAAGAGAAAGTGAGAAAGAGCTAGACAGCAAGAGAGAAACAGAGAGAGAGAGAGAGAGAGAGAGAGAGAGAGAGAGAGAGAGAGAGAGAGAGAGAGAGAGAGAGAGAAGAGAGAGAGAGAGATTTTCTGGCTTTCCAGGAACTCACTATATAAAGCAGGCTGGCCTCCAACTCACAGAGATTCTCATACCTCTGCCTCCCATGTTCTGGGGTTACATGAGTGGGCCACCATGCACAGCCTGAAAGACAATGCAAAGGCAAAAATTTGCCTTAAGCTTTCAAACAAAACCCAAGCTTGGCTTTGAGACAGTTCTACCAAGCCAAGTAAATTTAAGGTGAAAGATAGATTAATGTCTGAAGTACATGGGAGAGCTAGGGGTCCCAGGTTACTTACTACCTTAAAAAAATCACGATTGGGAACAGATGGATAAAAAGTAACAATATTTTGCAGCCAAGGCTCGGGGCTTACAAAAAGTCCAGGATGATGTGAAGTGTTTAAACTTCAGTGACTGGTTTCAATTGAAAACAAGGAGGAATCTGAGTATTGTATGGTTGTCCCTTAAGACCCAGGGCTTACAATCAGAAGCCTGTGAAGGCTCTGTTCAAAGCCTGCTGGCCACCAAGCCTACCTGCTGTGAAGCCTGCCTAGACAAACTGAATTTTGCTCATCTGTAAATTCACAACACAGAACTCAACAGAGGCAGAAGGTGGATTAGAGGTTGCCTCTGGCCAGGTATTGTGTGCAGAGTGGATGGGGACAGAGAGGAATGGTAGCTAGAACAGTGGAATACCTTTTCTGAGCTATGAAAATGTTCTCAAACTGTCTTGGGGTTGGAGAGTTATCTTAGTGCTTCCCCAGAGTAAGTCACCAGCATATAAAGAAATATGTAAATATGAAAAGGCTAAAAATGCAAAGGGAACTAAAATCATTATAATCATCTTATGATCTGAATCGACCAAAAATCCTTGAATTGAAAGCTTTAATTGACGTGTTTGAAATGTGTGTTTTGTCACTTTAAAAAAAAACGGATTTCTCCACTGGCAGGGAATGTAGGTGAGTTGACAGAGGGCTTACATAGCATAAACCTAGCAGCATATGCCTTTGATATCTGAGTTGAGAGGTGGGGGCACATAGAGCAATTTAAAGACAATCATTATCTGTGTATTTTGCCTACATGTATGTCTGTGCACTGCATATCTCCAGTGAAAAACAGCAGTTGGAAAGGGGTGTGTGATACTCTGGAACTGGAGTTACAGAGAGGTGTAGGCTTCCATTGAGGGAGCTGGGAATTGAAACTAGGGCCTCTGAAAGAGAAGTCAGTATTCTTAACTGCTGAGTCATTCCTCCAGCCCCAAAATAAAAAGTCTAATGTCTTCCTTGACAACATACTGAGTTTAAGCCTAGCCAGGGATATGTGAGATCCTACCTTCAAGAAGAAATCAGCATGTGTGTTGTATATATGTACACCCATACACATGTATGTGTGTTGTGTTAGAATTTTCTCTAAGTGTTAACTATTGTAAAGAATATGCTTATGTTTAAATAATATCACACTGAAAATCAAACCAGTAAGAGTAAAAATTGTACATTTCATGCCCAAATAATATATGCAGATGGCTGCAATAACTCATTAACTGGCTTTTCCTGTTTTAACTCTTCTTTATGCCATCAGAATCTCATAAATATCACTTAGCACATTTACTGTTAGGTTATCTTGCTTATTTCTTTCTTTCTTTCTTTCTTTCTTTCTTTCTTTCTTTCTTTCTTTCTTTGTTTTTCTTTTTCTTTTTCTTTTTTTTCGAGACAGGGTTTCTCTGTGTAGATCTGGCTATCCTGGAACTCATTCTGTAGACCAGGCTGGCCTCGAACTCAGAAATCCACTTGCCTCTGCCTCCCAAGTGCTGGGACTAAATTCGTGCACCACCACTGCCCAGCTGTTTATTTTTTAAAAGAGAGACATATTACTATACATCAACCTCTCATATTTTGTACTGATGGTGGGTTTCTTGTTGCTTGACCTCCCAAATATAAACCTTGTTTTTGTGTTCTTGTCTTTGCAAGACTAAAATAAGATTTAGTACCAGGACATAAACTATGTTGGCTAAGTGTTTTTGGACAGAATCAAACCTCTAATCCCATGACACAGGACATTTTAAAGTTAGACAAACAAAGTAGTGGGTTGACTTATGGTATTTCCATGCATACATATCATTATACAATGTTAATTTTAATATGATTTTACTCATTCTTTAAGAATTTCACACAATGTATTTAGGTCATATAATCTCCAACTTCTCTTCCTGACGCTTCACAGATCAGTTCCTATGTATTTTCTCCTGTGGTGTGGCCATCAATCCAGTCAGAAATTGGTTGGTTGCACCCATAACATTGTAACGCCATGATTGTAAACATGAGCATGTCTTGCCATGCTAGGCATTATCCTTGATCACAGTGTTAACAGCTAGTAAGCCTGTTGATGAATTTCTTTCCTCAATCCCTTTCCAGTACTATGAAAGTTATCCAGCAATGAGGAAGCTTCCTGACCAATACATAAAAGACATATTAATAATGATTTCTTTATGGCTTTATTAAGGCTTTGAAAACGCCACCGTAGGAACAAAATGCATACAGATGCTCAGGCTGAAGTTGTGAATGTGGAGGAGTGTCCTGAAGCAGGAACAGAAGTATGTACATTGGCAGTCACCCAGAGAACCATTGGGGCCTTTATTCTTGTTATGTTATTATTTAGTTAATGTGTGTTATCAATATAGAAAGTCTTTCATTTCAATAAGTATCTTATGAGCATGACAGTTTCTGTTATTTTTTTTCCTTACCGTAAGTAACTGCCATGCTTACAGTAGTCCTTGTGCTTATCCTGACGCTAAGTTGAGCATCTACAAATGTTTTAAAATAACATTTGACTAAAACATAAGCAGGCTTAGGGAAAACTGACATCGTTTGATTCTTTTATTCTTTTATTCTCCTAACTTGCACTATAGCATTAACCCTAGAAATTCTAGTGTACAATTCATTTATTTCCTACAGCCAAAATACTCTTACTGATATTTTCCATTTAAACTGCCTAAAACATTATCTCACACTTGGCATTTATTGTGTTTGAAGCCTACCTTACATGTGTAGGAACTCTGAGAAAACCCATCAGTGGCCAGTTCCTCTTTGAGGCTTAGTACCCCAACAATATTTTTAAGGATGTATAGGTGTGTGTGTGTGTGTGTGTGTGTGTGTGTGTGTGTGTGTGTGTGTGTGTGTGAAGATTTTGTGTCATTCTTCAATTACTGAAGTATATTTTGAGGTATGTCTAAGGTTTGTGACAGGTCTCCCTGTTTTTCCTAGGATGCCTGTCTTATTCTATCTTGTAAGTGAAATGTGTTATCTTCTGTTGGAAATTCAGGTTGAGATTGTAGAAGTTCAAGTAGCCACTCAGCGAATGCCATTTGAATTAGTTCAGCTCTGGACACCCTCTCACTCAAGCATAACCCCAGACTTAAATGCAGCCACAAGCATAAGCGCTGGCATGAGGACAAGCACAAGTTCTTCATCTACAGATATTTCATCAACAACACCAGTATCATGTAAGTACAATTAACTATTTGGATGTGGTCTAAAGAAATGGCATGAACTTCAAAGTCATAGCAAGGTTTAAAATAAAGACCATGCTCAGTTTATAATGGTGTGAAATCACAGATGTCCAGTCTAACTTTGCTTGTTTTCTGTAAACCTTTGGAGATGAAGATTTCAGAGCAATAAAGTTAAATATCTCTTCACAGATTCAATCAATCCCCAGTCTTGTACATTCTAGAAATCCCAATGAGATATGTGCAGATTCTCGCTCTTCCAATAGGAAGAATTCAATAGAATTCTTATTATTCACTTGATTTTTCCTTTTTATGGCACGTTTTACTGTTTTGTCACAATCTACTCTGTGCTTTTTTCCCTAGCCCCTACATCTGGACAGGGGTATGTGATAGATCCAAAATATATGCTAGAGCCCCAAGACAGAGAATTAGAAGTAGGTCCAGAGTTCCACCTAAATGACAGCCGAGATGAACAGGCCTCTCCAGAACAAGGAGAATGCACTGAAGAGGATGTGAAGAAACCCTTGGTAGAGGCAAAGATATCCAAACCTAAGGAACATGTAATTGATGAATATTTTGCATGTAATGATGCTTCTTCAGATGATGAAGATTCTGAAGACAAGAAAGACCCTAAGTTCCAAGAAGTCATTGTGGGTCAAGAACAAGGACATCAGAAGGCACCTGAGGCTGCCCCATCTATTCCAACCACAGCATTACAGGTTGTGCACCCAGAAGCTGTGGTAGAACCCACAGTACACACAGATTTGCAGGTCCATAATGCTGAGGTACATCTGAAAGTTTTTCAAAATGCATTTTTTGCTCCTCTAACACTGTCGAGCTTAAATTCACTTTACCCAGGTTAACTTTATAGTTTCTAATCTACTAGCTTTTCAAATATACAAGAATGTTTTGTGCTTCAGAGAATAGTTGAAGTAAGTTGAGCTGCTATGAAAATACTGGATTTCTACTGGTCCAGATTTTCCTCATGTGTGGGCAAATCTCAAGAGAGGGCAGCTCTTTTGAAGACTTTATCCCAACCTTCTCAGCAAACAGCAGCATAAGCTAGATTCTTTTCTTCTGCTGGCCTTCATTTCTTCTATCCTTGATTGTGGATATAAACATGTATTTGGATAATGATTTTCTAAAAGGCTGGATTCTTAAATATACAGGATGATCAAGCAAGGGAGTGAGTTTCTGTCAGTTAGGCAGAATTCTTTGTATCTCTTACAGATCCAAAATGCAGATACTCTACCCCCAATTCCCCAGACAATATTCATAGAATAAAACCTAAAAGATGGTTGTTTCAGTTTAGCCCCAGCAATGTGACAATGGCAAATTCCTGAGTCTTGGCATCTTTGATTTTGAAAAGGCCTTCTTGCCTTGCAGGGATTTTTTTTGGAGTATCATGAAATTTCATTGAACTATTTAGAAGAAAATTTATGTGAATACATTTATCCTTTTTAAAAAGTTTTTAAACTAAAATGTTTTGGGTTTTTTAATTTTTGAATTAGTACACAATTAAATTCTCAGTGTAGATATGATTTTTTATTTCTTATAATAATGAGTAATGGGTCTGCAGTCTGGTTATGTATAGGAGGTGGTGGCCCAGGCAGGTCTTAGCAGGGCCCAGAGGAACATCTATATGTCTGGGGTTTCTTCAGGGCTTGGTTAAGCAATCGCTCTCCATGTTCACTGTGTTTCTTACAATAAGAAAAAGCATAGACTAACAGCAGATCTTTGATACTTTGTTTACTTACAAATGCAGCCAAGGAGAACATATCAATACCAGCGTCCACTTATTGGGGAAAAGTTTGCTCAACTCTGTGGGCCACGAGTGTTGATGACAGAGGTCTATGATTTGAATATAAGTAGATCCTTCCATGATGAAAAACATTCTTACCCAGATATTGAAGAGGAGGTACAGAAATTCAGTTTACTTTTATAACTGAAAGGACATTTCATTTTCAAAAAATGTAGGGTTGCTTCCTTTACTAAGCTTAGCCTACTCAATATGTTGCAATTCAGTGGTCCCAGAAAGTGAAAATTATTTGTGCAAGGTAGACATGAATATAGGCTAGATGATATAAACATGTTTGTGTGGGTGTTCTGGATTTTTAGAAGTCTGTAACCCAGGGGCATGTCCCTGAATACTGTGCTAGCAAAGCAGTCAGTAGTTCCTATAGCCTCATATGTACAGAGACCAGACTTTTATTGTTCTTAATTCATTTGAATGTTAAGTTCATTTCTTGGGAGGGGGTGTTTTTTTCAGACATTGAATTACTTTTATGTTTATTTTTTGATGCATCAAAACCTGTAGGATAGAGAACAAGAACAATGTGAATATGAATTTGCCCAATGTATTGAAATGCTTCAAAACTTAAAATATGAACGACCAGGGCAGCATCAAACCGGGCAAGGACAAGGATCTTGTGTGCATCGTTCACGAGAACAGGTACTGGGATAGACTGAGCATGAAATGTAAGACGGGGATGTATGGTATACCTGTATCTTTTTTACAATAACCCTGTTGTGTTTGTACAGGTGGTGACTGTTATTGATGACTTGGGGTCACCCACCATGGAATTTTTTGGAAATGACAATTCTCAGCATTCACAAAATGAGACACATAGGTGAGAGATAGATTGGGAAGAAGGGTGGAGGCCATCACCTTTTCCCTTGTTCCTGCCTAGTGGTGCCTATCTGAGTACCTATTAATAGAATGGAGGATCTTTCACACAGAAAGCCTAGATAAGACAGCCTCAAAGTGAGAGACTTCAAATCTAAGCCTTGAAATTAGTTGGCTTCATTGCTCAAGTTCAGAGTCTCTGTACAGGGTGTTTGTAGAGAGTCTTTATTGACCACAGCTGAGTAATTCCCCAGTTTCATGTCTGTTCTTTAACATTTTGGAATGAAGGCACTGGCTATGAAAACCAGGGATATAGATGTAAGATTTCTGTTACATGCTGTGAAGAGCTAATAATATATAAATGTGGGTCAGGTTATATGTAGCATGGAGAATTTCTCATGAGCCATCATACTTTGACTTATGTCACTG
Organism: Arvicanthis niloticus; assembly: GCF_011762505.2. Classification (NCBI taxonomy): domain Eukaryota; kingdom Metazoa; phylum Chordata; class Mammalia; order Rodentia; family Muridae; genus Arvicanthis; species Arvicanthis niloticus. Next base: position 5,979,180 of record NW_023044978.1, on the reverse strand, counting down.
CTCCAAATTTCTTCTCTTACAGATGTTGGGAGGATCCTATTGATTGTGCCCCTCCACTTCTGCATCATTCATCAAGATCATGCCAGGAAATGACTGCATCACATCAAACATTGGCAGCCTCATGTCAAGCAACATTACCATCATGTCAAGCATCATTAGTGTCATGTCCAGCATCTTTACCATCATGTTCAGCATCTGCACCATCATGTCAAGTACCTGTACTGATACATCAAGAATATGTACCAATATGTCAAGTTTCTGCACCAATAAGTGAAGCATATGCACCATTAAGCCAAACGTATGCATCAAAAATTCAACCATCTGCACAGTTATGTCAAGTATTGGCAGCTTCATATCAGGCATCTGGACTGTTATGTCAAGCATCTGTAGTGACCCATCAAGTATCTGCACCTCGATGTCAATCATTGGCAGTGTCACATCAAGCATCTGCACCACCATGTCAAGCATCAGCAACATCATGTCAAGCATCAGTGGTGTCACAACAAGTATTGGCAGCATCATATCAGCAATCAGCAATGTCACCTGTAGGTGCTTCTCAATCATCTGGAAACCTTGATTTAAAAATACCTGCCCTGGAATCCTCAGAAAATTTTATGGAGCTTTAGAATAATGTCATGGGCCCCATTACAGAACATTATCATTTAGTAAAGTTCCACTCTTGGGTTTACAGGCAAAGAGAGAATCAGTATTAAAAGTTGAGATATTCTATAGCTTTTATTATTTTGCATTTAGAAGGATTTTGAGCCTCTTCTTCATAAGGGAAACACACTAGAAATATAGTCTCTACTTGAAATGCAGACATGAAGTATTATCAAGTTAAGGAAGTTACACATGTAGAACTCATTGCTTTGTAAAACCAGTGTCTACTAGGATCTGTATATGACTGAGCTAGATGGATGGTTCTCAGGTACAATCAACATTCTGTCTTCCTCAGCATAGATTATCTAATGAAAGAATTCTAGCCAAGCATTTAATTTTACCACTCTCACCCCCCCCCTTTATTTTCTCAGCATGCTTCTTTTGACCACCGAAGAGAGAACATTCCATGCTTTCTGCCCCCCTGGACAAGATCACTCTGGTTCCTTTTGGGCTGAAGAGGATACTAATCCTCATCCATGAGGGGAAGATGAGGCTGAAGACAGGCCTCCACTGTCTGCATGGGAAAGGGCCATACAAAATGGGAGAGTCCCTTGATGGGAGAGGGTGTGTGGGTTATACTGCTTTGCTTGCAAATTAAGTTTGTAGTTATTTGTAAGCATAGTCAGTTTATTGTAAATAATGCTGAAGAAGTTGACTGTTACATCCAACTTGGTGTGTGATAACAGATGATCCCTGGCCCCTGTTTTTTCAACACCACTTTGTGTATATGTATATCCAGATGTGCTTTTGTTGTGGCATGAGCAGTATGTCAGGGCCCTACATATTTTTCTTGATGAAATTTAAAATAACATAGAATTGCAACACAGGGAGGAACCTGTTCTATCATGCAGTTTTCCCAAATTCTGATGCCCTGTTTATTTTTATTTTTTTTTATTTCTATCTCTTTTCTGTAGCCCGGTGCTATTTGATATCCTATGTTAAATGGTTATCCAATTGTGAGCAACTAATATCTGTTCAGAATAGTGTACATATTTACTTAATAAACACTATGCTCTACTACAAGTCTTATGTCTGTGTTGTTGACTGTGATATCCTAGGAATATTACTGACTTGGTAGACTGTGCTTATGTCTTGATGAAGAGCCCATATTTTAGAGCTAAACATCTCATGCAATACCTTTTCCTAGTGTATTAGCATTTATTTGCCACACTTACAAATGTCACTGTCTGCTACTCTTGCATGTGGCTATGAGTATAGACACTGTCCTCCTGAGTGCAGCCTTTCTTTTTGGTTTGTCTTTATGTGTGTGTTGTCTCAGCCTTACTTTTAAAGTAAACAAACCAATGAAATAAAACCAAGAATAGTCTGGCATGCCTCCGGGCTCACGGTTTATGCCCGAGGGTTAGAAAAGGAATGTTTCTGTGCTCCCTAAATTCACTGGGATCCTTAATCTCCAGTGTGATAAATTTGGAGATGAGGTCTTGGAGAGGTTATTATGGTTCTGAGGATAGGAGTATGGCAGTGGCTTTTGATAGCTCCTCAACCATCCTGGTACCAGAGTGACTTTGGAGTTGCCTTTGTCTTCCCACATATCACTTATAGTTCTTACAATCACAGGTATAGCTCTGCATTTTGAAAGGGACTTTAGTACTTTGGTCTTCTGCTGCAGAATAGGACATGGGAGAACAGAACTCTTTACTCCCAAACATAAGACTGCAGAATGCAGCAATCAGAATGAGCACATCTAAGGGAGAGGCATGGGAATCCCAGGAGATCAGAGGCCACCTGTGGAGAAAACTGGATTACTTCACTGTTTATACTGTGGCTGTTCTTGGTGATAACCTCCTCAAACAGCCCTGGGACATCTGAGCACAGGTGCCCTCACATTGTTAGGTTGTTGGATAAATGCTGAGACATACTGAGTTTACTGGTTTGGCTGTTTCCCTTGTTACATCTGCCTAGACCATAACAGCTAAGGGGAAGTAGAAGCACAGAGTTCTCCAGAGCTTGTGAGCACTGGAGTCAACAGCTGAATCTGGCATGCCATGCTGATCCAGGAGACCTGTTCCTCCCTTCCACACCACAGAAAAGCTGCAAAACCCTCTAGATTGTAGAAACTGGGGAGGAAGCCCTAGCTTCCTTAACCACATAGTCACCTTGTTGATGAAACAAAACCCACAAAACTACAGAATCAAAACCTAGCAAATGCAGACAGGCAAATGTCAGCAGACAGAACAGACAAACTTCAGTATTTAGAATAGAGACTTCAAGTGTTTTTATAATCCAAATTGCAGCCTGTGGAGCAAGTAGGTGAGAGAGGAGCTGAAAATTTATCTGTCTAGGCATGGTGTATGACTGCAGCAAGGAAATAAGCTCTAGGTTTTAGGAGAGGGCTGATATCATGGGGTGGTTTAAACTTGAGCCTCTGGATCTTCTAGGCAAGACTTTGTGGAGTCCTCTTACACAGTGAATTTCCCAGGACAGGTGATGTGGTTTATCTGGCTTAGTGCTGCTATTCTATTCCACATTCCTCATCTACTGAGAGTTGTTGTCCAACAAGTGCATTCTTCTGGATTTAGGAGAACCAAGACAATACTTTGACTTATGACCTGGACCTCCTGTGAATCTCTACTGATTCATGAGATCACAGGGAAAAGGATAAAAGACAGTTTCTTGACAGCAGAAGCTTTATCTGTACTCCAAAGCTCTCCAGGATCTCAGAACTAATGAACAAAGAAATCTTAGTCATCTTAAACTCAGCCTGAAGCCTCCTCCTGAGCAGCTGTGAGACAAGCCACACCTAATAGGTTTCACAGTCCTGTCCATTTACTTGGTGCAGTTGAATCTTCTCTCTTGGTTCCCTCATCTAATCATTGTACTTTCTTCTCTCAGTAACAGTCCTTTCCAGACTCTCAGTCACCCAGATAATTCTCAGATATCTGCCTGACTCTGCCATTTTCTCCCATCTGTCACCTAGAAGAGTGGTTCTCAACCCTCTGGGTTTTTACTTCTTTGGGATTAGAACAACACTTTCACAGGGGCTATTTAAGAACATGTGCATGTAAGATATTTACATTACCACTCACAACATTAGCAAAATTACAAAAATAATTTTATGGTTGGGGATCACTATGATATTAAGAAGGTTGAGAATCACTGACCTAGGACATGCCTGTTTGTCTCTTCTCCTGTCATGCATGAAGGAAAAGGTAAAGAGTAAATGAATGAGAGATAAAGGCAAAAATGAGTAGATTTTATATTGTCTCATCAGCCCATGTTCATCTTAGGCCTGACAACAAGACATTAGGGAAGATTTACTAGCTAGTTGCTCACTTCATCAGCAAGAACCCATTGGAAAGGCTCTGCACATTGGGTTCCAGGATTGCTGTGGTTTAGGTTCAGCCTGCGATACTACATAGCATGGTCTCAGGCTCAAACCAAAGGGCTAATTGCTTTTTAAGCCCAGAATATAAATTAAATTTCATCTTCACAACAACTTCCCATAGCTTGTGGTGTCCAAGAACACACAGTGTGTGCTTTCTGTGCTTATTTTAAAGTTGGAGTCTTGTCAAATCCCTAAACATGGACCAGGAACTCAAGACAAGCACAGATAAAGAAGGTTCCCATTGTTTCTTGATGCTCACAGATTCTTCTGTTCTTGCCTACCATACCATACCATCATACTACCATACCAACACAGACTACCACAGCATACCACTACACAGCACATCATAGCACAGCACACTACAGAACACCATACCACACCACACCACACCACACCACACCACACCACACCACACCACACCACACCACACCACACCACACCACATATAAGCCATTGGGTGGGTATTAGCAATGGTTCCAGCTTAGTAAGTATCTCCAGGCACTTTGAAGTTCAAGATGTGTTTAGAGGGGGCAGTAGAGCCAAAGATACTCTGGACACAAGAGTCCCAAGCAAGATAGGAAGTGGTCAGACTCATTTCTGGTCATCTTTTGCCCCTTCGTGTACAGTATAGGAATTGCAGCTCTTCAGTGGCCTCCCTTGTGACCTTTCAAGTTAATATTTCCCATGTGTTCTGTTCTCAGCCTTTTCAGACATTATGTTCTCTTCCCACAGTCAGTCTTTTGCCCTCCTTGCCTGTGCTCCAGTTGAGGAACAAGTAGCCAGTATTGGATTGTCTACTCTCAGAGTCTCCATACAAAGAAAAATAAGCACAAATGTTGATGAACAAATCACATAGCTTATAAGCTCACAAGCTTCAGTAGTCTCACTTACTCTTCCTTGTTCAGGAGGTTCATGTGTTGAGTCTTTCCAGTCTCATGCTGAGACTTCCTGGTAGTTCTCAAGCTCACTGTGCCTTGCATTCCTTATGTTCAATTTAGATGTCAGAAGTATGTGGCAGGAGTTGCTTCAGAATCTCTTCAGCGGAACTTTTTTTTGGCCAACTTCTGTACTCAATCCTTCCTCATGCTAAAACAAGTTTTCTGCCTAACAGTGAGTGATATCTTTATGTACATTCTGGTTATCACTCCATTCTGTGTAAGTCCCTCTGCAGCACCATAATCCACCTTTCTATTTTACCAGTTCCAATCAGCATGCAAGCATGGTGTTCATGTCCCTTAAGTTAAAATACATCATTCTTTGATATCCATGTGTTCTCCTCTAGCAAGACAGTTCTCTACTCAATTTATGATCCCTTGTCTTCATTCATTCATCTCTCTCTCTCCCTGCTCACAATACTCTTTAACACACAAATGTGCAGCTTCCATGCCTACACCTTTATGGAACCAGGTCGTACCAAGAAAATAAAAACCAGCAGTTTGTCAAATCCCCCATTTACTCCCAATGCTGATTCTTTTGCTAACCATTTCCCTTTTGCCTCCTCTGGCTAAGAACCTTCTCCTTGTTACTCTTTCTTGCTGACTATTCCTCTCTATATTAAAGAAATTAATTCTTGGAACTTAGTTTTATCTAAATTCTTTATACCATAGGTGATCTCTCTGTCTCTTTCTTTCCCTCCCTATCTCTGTCTCTCTCTGTCTCTCTCTGTCTCTCTGTTTCTCTGTCTCTCTCTCTCTCTCTCTCTCTCTCTCTCTCTCTCTCTGTCTCTCTCTCTCTCTCTGTTCTCTTCTCTTTACCTAATATCTAATTCTATGACTTATGGCTACTTATTTTTACCCTAAAATACAGATACCAGACTGGCCGTTTAGCTGTAACCTACATTGAAGAAAAATTTAAAACCCTCCATTTTCCTGCATGTTTTTACAAATAGAACTGCAATCTTACAGGTGACAATATCTAGAAATGTGGTGTCATTGTTTAGTAGTATCTTCACAATATTTCTGTGTGAAGTACTCAGATCCAGTATATCAGAAGTAGGCTTCTGTATTTATACAGCCTTCTTACATGGAAGTAATAGAAGATTTGATATGAGAAAGGAGAAACTCAAAGTTGGCCTTGAAGTGTTTTCTGGAAACAGAATAAAAAAATTCCCATGTCTTCTTTCACTGTTTTTTTCAATCTTATACAATCTGTCAGCTGTAACAAAAATCCAATGCTCCATCTCATCTGCTCCAAATGGTTCACTGACATTCTAATTAGGTATTATGCCCAATGGCTTATAAAATCTTATATTTACTTTTTAAATTTCAAATTATTTTTTAATTTAAAAGGATGAAATCTGTTTTGAATGTAAAACAAATTCAGAATTTGCTACACCTTCAATTAAGTAATTGCAAGCACAATTAGCTCCTGGCTCTTTATTCTGAAATAACAACTGCTTGCCTGTGTCAGTAATTATTCATACATAAAATTTTGCATTTTTGAACTTTGGCAAATAATTAAATCATGCAGTTAAATTATGCACCACTATTAGACATAGAAGAACAAAACACAAATAGAGAAACCTGAAAAGGGAACTCTTATAAAGGATGGGCAGCTGTCTCATGTCTTTTCAGTGAATTTTTATACTTAAGGTGAGAGATTTGTTGATAAGAAATTTCTCTACCTGTACTGTTGTTCCCAGAAATCCTTAGGATGCATGGAAGAGTTGATGGTCTTTGAAAAATCCATAGATTTCTCTCTGAAAAATCACAAATTGGGGGAGGGATTATGAACCAGACCCTTGGATCTCCCCATCTTCAAGGGAGATTTAATTTAACATTTCTGGTGATAAGGAGAAGCATGTTGAATATTTTTTTCTTCATCCCTATTATCTCCTGCTGCAATCCCCACAGTCAAATACAAAATGCAATCTTCCCATAGAAAGGTCTACAGCAGGTTTCTGGGCATTGGTTATATACTCTATGATTGTCTTCCATTTTTACTTTTAGTAGATTTTTTTATAGAGTCCATAAGAAATTTAAAATTTGTATGTATTAATGTGTGTATATTTATGTGTGTGCACATGAACACATACATGCATATCAAGGTGTGCTTTGGGAGGTCACAGGATAATTTGACAGTTGATTCTCTTTATCCACTCTGTGGGTTTCAGGGATTGAACTGATTAGATTAGTGTTGACTATAAGTACCTTTACACACAGAGTCATTGTGTTGACTTTAGGACATTTTTGAGACAGGGTTTCTTCTTGTCTCCATAGCTCTGAGGATAATATTGAGATTTTTCCTGTTGCCTCTACCTCCCAGGTGTTTGGATTATTATAGGCATGTATGCCTCTTTTGGTTTATGTGGTCCCAAAAATAGAACCCCAGTCTTTGTGCATACTAGGTAATCATTCTGCCAACTGACCTACATCCTAAGCCCAATCCCAAAAGACTTTCTATGTTTTTGGTTGTTCCTGAAAAAGTGCCTGAGTCGAGTCATCTCAGGAACAATCTCCATCTTGCTGACAGGGTCAAAACTGAGTTCATGCTTCCAAGCTCTTGCAAACAACTCCTATCCTGCTTCTTTAGGTGTTTCATGTTTGGCTGACAACTAGTAAAGAATGTGAAGAGTGAAGTGTCCTGCTATCTAAACTAAGACACCCAAGTTGTAAATGTATTGCCTGTTATGACTTAATTGACTACAGGTAGTCGTTCCGTTCCTTTGTTACTGCACCAAATGTTCACCAGAAGGACCAAAAGTCCACTAGAAGGACCACTAATACTATTAATCAAGGATCTGAAAAGCATGCGATACAGATAAGGGTTAGTCACCAATGCTTACATCCTTGTTCAACTCCGTGTGTCAAAATATGAGTGGACAATGCTACAGCCCACCCACTCCCCCTGGCTTTGTGATCTCATCCTTTAAAAATAATGTACAATTTCCCTTCAGAGTCACAGGTCAGCTCCTGAATCTGTTCTGTGACCCTTATGGATCAGTAGGGGCCTGAGTACAATAAAAAATTGCCATCTGTATACTTATTATGATGAATAATCAAAGGCCCAGAACCTGAATCTGTGCTGTTGTCCCTGACTGGTCAATTTTTTGCTACCTAATCCAAATAAAGATCTTGCTTTGCCTGACTCTTGTGACTATTCAGGTTGTTTTGAACCCCAAAACTTTTAGTTATCAAATCCATTTTTTAATCATATTATCTTAGGTGATTATACTAAAAATGACCTCTTTCAAATAATGCTAAGTAAAATCTTGAGAAAGAGAGCTGTTTTGAGTTGGTTCTAACCATGGGTATATGTACACACACACAAACACACACACACACACACACACACACACACACACCACACAGTCACATCAGAGAAAAAGAGAAGAAGAGAGGAAGAGGAAGGGCTAGAGAGGGAGGGAGATTTAGAGAGAGAGGGAAAGAGAGATGGGAAGAAGAAAATTGGAGGGGGAGGGAGAGAGAGAGGGAAAGAGAGATGGGAAGAAGAAAAGTGGAGGGGGAGGGAGAGAGAGAGGGAAACAGAGAGGGGGAAGGAAAAAGGAAAGAGAGAGAGAGAGTGAGAGACAGAGAGAGAGAAAGAGAGAAAGAGAGAGAGAGAGCACATTTTTGTGTCTGATGGTCATTGTTAGTCTTACAAGATAAGACCCTTTTTCTAAGATTTTTTTCACCAAGCTATATAGGGCACACACAGCATCTAGAATCTTTACTTATGTCTGTACTCCTGGGTTAGCAATTGAGGCAACTATAGACTTGATAGATTTATATGAAAGGCATATAGATAATAAGGTATATACTTTCAAGATTCATCAGTTGATGTGTAAAATTTCAAAGTTAATTAAGATAACACTATTTCCCTCTATGAGTTTATCTCTCATAAACAGACCTGATTGAGTATATAGTTTTGTTGAAAGTGTTTGTTGAGCATGGGAAAAGTCCTGCATTCCATTTCCTATACCACTCACCAAAAACAAAACTAAATAAAACAGACAACAGGGAGTAGATTTGTTCAAAATGCATATCACTATCTAGCAATATCTGAAACTTGGAGACTTTTGATAGAAGTTCATTTCATACATTAATATATTTCATGTATTTTTTGTTTTGTTTTATGATTTAAGACTGAGTCTCATGTAGTCCCAGTTGGCTTTGAACTTGCTATATAATTGAGGATTGCCTTCCCTCTCAATCCTTCTGTATACAGGTCCCAGAGAGGTGCACATGCTGTTTTGAATTTCTTATCAATGTATAAAGGAACCTCATGGTCTGGACCTGATTGGAGAGACTTTTACTGAAGGTAATGGCTTGTCACAAATAGCTTTCTAGTCTGTGTTGAAGAAACAAAAGTTTTCATTTCATATCACTTGTATAAACTATTTTTGTAGCTAGAGAAATCAATTGATGTTTGATATTCTTATCTTGATTTTCTGTTCCTAAACTTACCCTGTAAATTCACACTGTGCTTATAAGTAGTGACACAGTTGGTAGTTCTATAAAGCCATGTGCAAGGACTTTTTAATTTAACTAAAGAAACAAAACAGCATTGGATTGTGTAGACTTCCAGGTATGACAAAGGGAGTGCTCATAGTGGAGGACATTTGCAGCTTGCAGAACAAGGAGTCCTGGACTTAGACTCGTTTAAAAGTAAGGTTTCAAGAAATTGAGCCTTTTTATTTTTTCAAAATTGAAAGACCTGAATAAATATTTACCTTTTTCTCAGGTTGAATGAAATAGCTTTGAAATCTGGCATGACCAGGTTATGAATATTGCCAATGGCAGAGACCTTGAAAGTCATGTTGCCTGCTTTTTTCCCCTAGAATTAATTCAACACTATGATTCCCAGGAATATCTTTCATTATTTAATTAGAAGAATTCTGTATTATTATATGTCTTTTTTATTTATTTTGTAAGTGGTGTGTGTGTGTGTGTGAGAGAGAGAGAGAGAGAGAGGGAGAGAGAGAGAGAGAGAGAGAGAGAGAGAGAGAGAGAGAGAGAGAGCATTTGTGCACACATGTGCAGACCATTCATATGTATGAAGTTTAGAAGACAGCTTTTGAGATTTTTCTCCTCCTATTTTGTGGTTCTTAGCATTGGTTTCAGATTATCAGGATGGACAGAAAGTACCTTTTAGTACTAAGGCAGCAGAATGATGGATCCGGTTTTCACATACATATTATTATCCTGTATCTCTTCATTGGTGTACTGAGTCTACAGATGTTGAAAAATATCAATGACCAGTGTGTATTTCCTGTTATTTTAATGTCAGGAGTGTTAGTGTTAGTGTGTGTGTGTGTGTGTGTGTGTGTGTGTGTGTGTGTGTGTGTGTGTGTACTGTGTACTTCTCTTGGTTTTGTGGGTATGGAATTACTTATATCTTGTGTTTTCTTGGATGTAGTTATCCTCCTTGGTTTAGAGGTTACCTTCTAGTATTAACTGTTTGGATGGATTTGTTGATAAATATTGTTTGAATTTGGATTTGTCTTGAAATATCTTGTTTCCATCATTTATTTTGACTGATTTTGGGGGGGGTATCTGTCTAGGACCTTCTAGATATTACAGTCTCTGTTGAGAATTGAAGTTTGTAATTTTGATAGGTCTGCCTTTGTATGTTACCTGCCTCATTTTCCTTGCTGCTTTTAATATTCTTTCTTTGCACTGTAGATTTTGTGTTTTGATTATTATGTGGAAGGAGGATTTTCTTTACTGGTTCAGTATAATTGTTGTTCTTTATGATTCTTGTATGCTTATAGGCATTGCTTTCTTTAGGTTGGGAAAGATTTCTCTAAGATTCTGTTGAGAAAATTTTCTGGGACTTAGAGCTGGGACTCTTCACATTCTTCTATTCCTATGATTCTTAGCTTAGGTCTTTTCATAATATCACAGATTTCCTTGCTGTTTTGTGTCAGGAATTTTTTAGATTGAACATTTACTTTGACTGATTATCAATTTCTTCTATTGTATCTTCTATGCCTGAGATTCCCTCTTCCATCTCTTGTATTGTGTTGGTGATGTTTTTATTTGTTCTTGTTCCTGCTCTCTTCCCCAGGTTTCCATCTCTATGATTACCTTTATTTGTGTTTAGTTTATTGCTAAACTAAAATTCCTCTATTTTTATTTATTGTTTCTATTTTCACTTTCAGGTGATGCAGATCTTGATTTATTTTTTGCCAGTTAAAATATATTTTCCTGTATAACTTTAAGAAATTTGTTTGTTTCCTCTTTAAAGATTTCAACCTTTTTATTGTATTTTCATGTATTTCATTTTTATTTATTTATTTTATATTTTATTTACATTTCAAATGCCATCCCCTTTTCCCATTTCTCTACCTAGGAAACCACTATTCCATGCCGTCTTTTCCTTTTTGCTTTTATACATTTTTTAAAATGTTAATCAAAGCCTTTATAAGTTTGGTAATGCTCAATCAGAAGTGTAGATACTGGCATTTGTGGGAATTTAACCACAAGTCTCTATGTATGATTACATTGGACTTTGGAAATCTTACTATTATCAAGAAGTTAACATATAAGGTATAATAATCAGAATGCCAGTACACAGCGCTATGAACTCCAACTGAACTATTTCAATTGAAATTGAGTATGCTTGGGATCTTATAATATTACCTAATTTTATGCAGCCCATTGTCCTTATTTTTACTTCTGTAGCTATTATGGTTTGCTGAATCAGAGCCCCATATTCTGATTTTATGATCAAGTGCTACAACACTTCCATCTTGTTTCTGTTTCTAATTATTATTTGCAAAGTTCACTGGGAGCTGGAACCATGTGGTGGACCTTTATGGAGAAAGTACCCTTGATTTTCCACCAACGTTTCCTGTTGGAAAAATGATCTGCTAAGAAGCCACAAAACCCATGTGTTCCCATTGGGAATGCTGACAGCTGTTCGTTCAGCCTTCAACATCATTATGCTGTTGTTGGGGATGTGCTTAATTAGACCAAAGAGCAGAGTTAAGCCTGTGGCTGCCATGAAGCATCTCCATCAGAAGACTTGAGCTGAGGGATTTGTCTCAGCAACACCTGCCTGAAGATTCCTGGAAGTTACTTCCTACATTCACATAAACCTACTAAAATTACCTACTCATTTAAATTAAACTTTCACTTGAATATCCTGAGGCTGATGTATCATGTAATTATAGCCTCTTGTACTCTGCAAACACACTTATGTCTTTAAATGTCTTAGCTACCAGATATCTATAGGCTAAGATCACATAAAAGAGTACTTCTGACAAACAAATGCAAAAAGTTTGCACAGAGTCTAAGCTGTATAGATTCATATAACCAATTCCAAGGTTAAGGGAAATTAATAAATTCCCTTGTGCTAAACAGAAAAGCAACCATAGGGAAGCTACCACAGGAAACAAATGTGGAGTCCTTGTGGATGATACAGCCTCTGAGCTTTGGCATTTCTGATTGGGTTGTGCATGCACATATGTGTATGCTCTCACAAAAGGAAACTTTTCTAATTAAAATTATTGAGCTTATTACAATTTTTACTCATGCAATTGGGAGCTATGCTACACTAAGGAGATTCTGAGAAAAACTGATAGACAAATAAAACCACACAGAATCTTCCATTTTGTAAAATTGTGTTTATCCTGAAACAATGTCAAGGTCTCATGATAAAAATTTTTAAACATGGGCAGGAATTTAATAAATGTTAATCAAAATATTATGCTTTTCAGCAGGTCTAGTCACTCATCGTTTGTTCTCACACAATGGCTGGGAAATAATTCAGCACTCAGGGAAGGGGCAATTTCTTTATTTTCAAGAAATCATTAAAGTTTATTGTATATATATATATATATATTTATATATATATGTACGTATACATATATATATGTGCATATATGTATATATATACATATATATATATGTATGTGTGTTTGCGTGTTTTTGTGTGAATACACACATATACATTTGAGAAACACTTCTAAATTACATTGAAGCCCACTGTGATTGGATATCTTCTACTATCAATGCAATATGGGAGACTCCTTAAAATAGCAGAATTTCTTCTTCACTGAGATTCTTTGGGGAAAACATCCACTTTTCTCTCTACTAGATGAACATCACATACTCTCAATTCGATTATGGTATCGATTTTATTTTCTCTTATAAACACTTTTCACTCAGAAACTGAGATTCCTGAAATGTTTTTCCATGCTAATAAGGCATTCCAGGTACCCTAATCCAATAGCTGATGACCATTAGCCATCTTGCCTGTTCCTACTCTACTTTTCCCAAAATTTCATGATATCACCCTAAGAAAATTTTGAATCTACGTACCTTGGTCTCTATATCCAAACACAGGAAAATGTTCACACATAGTCCAAGCTAAGTAGATTCCTATTACCAATTACATCGTAGTATGAATATAATGGGTAATTATGAACATAAATTTTTTGAGAAACATCCTGGACCTTAAACATAAACCAGGAGGAATCAATCAGGGAGGCCAGAAGAGTAAAGACAGTTAATTTTTTATTTGAATGGCAAATCACTTTGTAGACTTCAACTACAATAGTTCACTGTTGTTTTCACATCATGTGTAGTACTAAAGAAATTGCTTGTCAATTCATGTTGCTGTCACATCAGAAAGCTTTTACATAACCAATTGTTCTCATCATTTTCCTTTTCTTTATGGTATTAATGCTTCATAGAAACAGAATGGTGTCTTCTATACTGATTAATCTTTATTTAATGATAATAAATTTAATAATAACTTCTACCCGTACATTTATTGTCCTCTCAGTCTACAGTTCCTTACAGCTTAGGATGTTCATATTATTAGTAGAAACTTTGAGAATCCAGGCAGAAATTACATTATTTTTGGACAGGTTGGATAGCTATGCCAAACAAGACTAACACTTCAGTTTTGGGTTCATCTACTCAGATCTGTGTGTAGATGAAACCACACCATTATGAGTAATTGGACTCAAGGCTATACTTGATTTCCTGGACCAGCTTGTATTTCTTGGACTTCTAACCAGAGAGGACAGCCTTGGTGAAATGTGGAATCTTCCAAGAGCATTTCAAGTCAAGAAGAATGTAGGAACCCATCCTGTTGGGTTAGAAAGCTTAGAGATGAAACCTTTTTGAGGAGAAGTAGAAAGTCTCTTGTGTCAGGCACTAGAGGGGTAGTGTCAGACAGAGAAGCCAAACAGCCAGGAACAAACCCTCTTGAACAAAATGAAAGCATTTCATATTAATTTGTTAAGTGGAGACATATTAAGTAATTCCTTGTGACCAGGAACATCCCCAATACCACTCAGCTTCTATTCATTCTCAAAGTCTAGAATAGACATATGTTTGGAAGTTACATTGCAGGCTGGCAGCAATATTACAGTACATCTACCAGTCTCATAGGCATTCTTTCTGTAATCTCAAATCTATCATCAGCTAAGTAGGGGTTGTTATGAAGGGTAGATTTTCCACTATGACTGATTATCAGCATAAAGACACATAACATTAGTTGTGGGCTCTGGAACCAGGAATCAGTTTGGTATGAGGTCCCTTCTATCATAAGGATATTTTTATAGCCATCTGGGTTAAAAGTGGAAGTCTCTCTTAATTAGAGTAGCTTAGGTCTGATTTGTCCCAATGCATAAGGAAATGAGTTGCCAATGCATGAAATAATGCTGAAAGGTATGAGGTAATATTATTCAAAAGAGTATATAAAATTTAACCTTTGGCAGAAAAGAAATGTATGTTCATTTTGGTCAAAGACATTGGTCACATTAAACCTTGTACATGTGTGTAACCTCTAAGGCTACATTGATTTTTATTATTTTTCTGTCATGAATGCATGACATCTGCAGCCTTCCCAACTCAATTTTCTTAATCATTCCTTCGCCTTCCTTCTTCCTCTCACCCACTGCTCCACTGTTTCCTTTTCAAAAGAGCAGGATTCCCTGGGATATCAACTAAACATGCAGAATAGAGCAAGCATAAATATAAACTATCCTATCAAGGCTGGATGAGGTAATCAATTAGGAGGAAAACTATCACACAAACAGACAAAACAGTCAGAGACATCCCTACTCCCACTGTGAGGAGTCCAAGAATAACAAGTTAAACAACCACAGCATGTATGAAGAGGGCCTACTGAAGACACACAGGGGATCTGTGGTTCTATCTTGAACCCTTATGAACCTTGCTTAGTTAATGTTGTGGGCTGTCCTCTTCTGGTTTCCTTGATCTTCTGGTTCCTATAACCCTTCCTCCTCATCTTCTACTCAATTCCCTGATCTCTCCTAAATGATTGGCTGTGGATCTCTGTATATGCTACCATCAGCTCCTATAGAAATGTCTCTGATGCTTATGTAGTACAGTGATCTTGATATTTGGTATAGCCAAATATCGGGAATTATTTCCTTGACTTTTGTTCCCAAAGTCCTCTTTGGTTCTAACATAGCACTTTGTGTGAATAAAATTTTAGATCCTGACCATCTAGGGAGGTCCTTTATGTGTCTTCTTGGGCCTTAATGTAGACTAATCATGGTTTGTCCACTGCCACGAGCTCTAAGCTACAATTGAATGTTCAGTAACAAATATAAATTATAAAGTGTCACCCCAGTGAATCCAATAGAAGGTGCAGTTTTAGGGCATGAAAAACTGCCCTACTATTTGCCAGAGTTACTTTGTAACTGTTCTGTAACTTAGCATCCAGTTTTTTGATTATCTGGTTTTTGTAGTGCTTTGGGCATCTGTACTTGTGACAAGTCAGTCTAATGAGACCATGACGTGCAAAGTCCCTCATGTCTTTGCTAGTCAAATGCTTCCCCCATTGGGGGACACTGAAGGGGCCATCCAGGCCATGGAGTCTGGAAATTCAGCAACTGCTTGCCCCCATGGGGTAGAGTATGAATATTTGGTTGGGGGACACTGAAGGGAGTCCCAGGCCATGAATACTGAGAAACAGAAGGTCTATGTTCAGAGGTTAAAGTCCATGTTGAGGCTCGCTGGCCTTTGTTCACATGTCTGTCATTTTCAGTCATTAACAAAATTGACAGCAGAAATGGGAAATAAGCTCTCATTGCTTGAAGAGACAGTGAATGTACTTGCCAAGGGTAAAATACAGAAAAAAAGCAGTTAAGCAGGACCATTTGAGAGAAGATTTTTCTCCCGACAACTGTGGACACGTCTGGGAGGCAAAGGGCAGAGAACTAGAATGACCATTGTTCTATAGAATCAAGCAAAGCTCCAGAGTGTCTGCCTTGGACTTGCATGGGCCTGTCTCAAGGTGTTTCACCTGGCAGGAGTGCTTGCAGTAGCAGGGCAATCATCCAAGCATTCTGAATGTGTAGGGACACCAAGGACCCTCTTCCTTAGAATCCAGAGTGCTACCTGGTCTGGTGCCACTGTCAGAGGCCATGACAAAGAATTGTTAAAGAAGCATCATGATTTGGAAGTGCAAGGGATGCTGAGAAGACTGTGCTCTCAAGTCCCTCTTGCTCCAGTATATTACCCTTTAACTGGAGGCCATCAGTGTTGCAGTGATGTCTATTGGGGCCTTGTAACTGAATGGAAAATGCTGATCCAGAACCCTGCTCCTCAGATACTGTGTGGAGTAGACAATCACTTTGGTATTGTACTATGGAAAGAAGAAGTGATAGAATTTGAATAGAAGCTAAAATCTATGGAATGATACCACAGATATTATTCTGTATTGTAAAGATGACATATCCTAGAAAAATTTATGACAAATCTTAGTCTTTCTGGATGCTGAAAGACATTTCTAAATGACTAAATAATACACATTGCAATATTATTATTGTGCAAATTATATACTATTATAGGTATTATTTGGAAAATAAACACAAAATATTAGTTTACTTAGAGTATAGATGCAAGTTGATACTTTTATCTGTGTTGGACTAAGTGTATAGATTGAGAACACAGATGCTGTCAGACTCTTGAATGTAGCTCCTATGGTCTTAAGTAATTGCTTTGCCTGTCAAAGTGTACAGGAAGTACTTATAACATTTATGTATTAGGATTGTGTTTGGAAGGGCACACAATTCTCGTAAAGGCACAATAGGCTACTGGCTCATATTGGTGACTCTACTTGGGCCACTGCTTTCATTCCAATGACATAGCTGGAGCATCGTTGCACAGAATAATTTTTGAAACCCTTAGTCAAGGTGATTCTCTGAAAGGTCATGTTAGTACAGCAGATGGTACAGTGAACATGTGTACAATTGAAGATATGTATGAAGATACCATTTTACTGACAGAGAAACTTGATTTGGTATTCAGACACCTTGCCAAAATATTTGAGCAGGATTTTGATCTTGCTGGTTGAAAGGGCTTTGTTTGTTTCTCTGCTTTATTTGATTTATTTTGTGAATAATTTGTTTCCTCTGGCTACACAGGCAATAAGCCTTGTGTAGTTTAGAAGCAGATAAGCACTTTTCTATTATCTAATTATAATATTGTGCAATTCCTTTAGTGCTCTGCAACATTCTTTCTCCTTGTATTTTCCAAATGTTAATCATTCACTTTCTTTTTTTAATGCCAATACATCCAAATAATTTTCATTTAAAGGCATCTATCTGCTTCCAGGAAATCCATTATTTTTCTTCAATCTGTGGTAAATACTGTTCTTGACTATTTATGTAATCACAGTCCTTATCCCCATGCTAGTACGTGTCATAATTTTGGTTCGCTTATCTGAATTTCTAGTTGATTTTTCACAGTCTTTGAAGAGACTTATTTTACATACCAGAATAATCCTGCTAGGCATGAAGAACTTGCTGCATGGTTAATGGACAGAAAATTATTAGTATCAATTCAGATACTATATACCTTTTGAGAATTAACTTGGCAATTCTAATGTCTACACTAAATGAGTTTATCAATTTCAGTTATAGTGACTATGTTTACCTCACATAATCTATCAAGGTAAACTGAGTAGTGGTTCTATGTACATGTATGACATTACTTGATTTATGATTGGCTAAGATTTCTGTGAATTATTTTACACACATGTGAATGTTTCCTAAATAACATCTTTAATACTAACATTATAAAGTTGTTCAGATTAAATAATTTTTTGCATAGTAAATTTAAAAATTAAAATAACAAAATAGTATATATTGTAGCATTTACTTCAGTGATTAATATTCTTTTGTCGACCTTTCAAAGTTATTCATTTTCTTTGTCAGACTACAAAGAAATCAGATTCATTACAGCACATTCATGCATATGCTTTTATTCACATACATATTCACATGCATATGCTTTATTGATTTTATTGCATGTTTTAAAAGAATTCTTCACTGTTGTCTTGATGATTACCAAGTTCATTCCTTTGCATGAATAAACAACTGGATTCACTGGAAAGACAGAGAAGACCAAACCTTGTCAACAACCACATCTGTAACTTTACTAATTTGGGATGGGAGAAGCCTGTGACAGGAAATCAGTTAAACAAAGTCTGGTTTGGATATTTAGTAAGCCTTGGTTTATTTTTCTTTCCAGTACTGGACCTGTTTAGATGATCACCCAGGTGCTTTTCTGGTATTTTTCTTGTCAGAGAGTTCTGAAAACAAGAATACACCATCTCAGGGAGCCTGCTTTAATTTTTCCTTTCTGGTTATCTTTTTGTAACTCCTCCTCCTCATGTGTATTTCTCTCTCTATATATATATTTTTTCTTAATTTATTTTTAATTTAATATTTAATATATTATTTAATTTAATATATTATTTAATATATATATTTTCTTAATTTATGATTGTGTGTGTGTGTGTGTGTGTGTGTGTGACTGGAGGTTTATGTTAATGCCATGTATGTGTAATGTGTTTTTATGTAGGTAGTTGCACATATGTATGGCTGTATCTCCCTGTATGTGCATGTGCCTGAAGTTTCTACATATTTATGTTATGTGTCTTTGATGAGTCTACACATTATTTACTGAAATACTGTTTGGCTTTTCTATCTAGCCAGCTTGTCCCTGGATTTTCCAGTCTTTAACTCTCCAGAATATAGGTGAGCAGCCACACTCACTCACTTTAAGTATTGGAGATCTGATCTTTTGTCCTTACATTTGTGTGGCAAGTGTTTTAACCAATCAAAAAACTACCAGCTCATATTATTTTTTTAAAATGATATTAAGAATTGGCTTTTATGTACTTTATTTCTTTCTTAGATTGTTGGTGGCATACATAAAAGCTGTTGACTTCTAAATGTTGATTTTGTATTATTCCTATTTGCTGAAAATGTTTATATGAGTTTTCTGCTGAAGGCTTTAAAGCACAGGTCATATTTTCTACAAATAGAGATCATTTGACTTCTTCCTCTCTTATTTGTAGTCCTTGTGGCTTATAAACTAGTATAGCACTATGTAAATCACTACATAGGTTTTCAAATGTAGACTTATTATAAAACCTAGATGTCACACTCCTGGACAAATACTCAAAAGATTCTAAGTCCAATTACTGACATATATGCAATGTATCTTTATTACTGCAATGTTCACACTAGGTAACTACTACTGTGATAAACCAACATTATGTAGGCAAATTGTAGAAGAACAGTGTTTTTTTAAAGAGGGCTGACATTTTATTAAGGATGTTGGTTCTGGCTGCTCCCCCCGCCCTTTTATTGAATATAATATTTACATGTCAAATTTTATCCCCTCACTGCACTTGCCCCACCACCCAGGAACCCTTTATCCTATCCCCCATCCTCCTACTTCTATGAGGATGTGCACCTACCTAACCTCCACTCACCCCTCCCCACCCTCAGATCCCGCCCCCACCCCCATTCAGTGTTCAGCCTTCATGGGACCAAAGATCTCCTCTCCCACCTATGCCCAACAAGGCCTTCCTCCCCTACATATACAACTGGAGTCATCTGCCTCTCCATATGTGCTCCTAGGCTGGTGGTTTAGACCCTGGGGAGCTGTGGCTGGTTGGTATTGTTGCTCTCCACATGGGGCCAACACTTTTGGCTCCTTCAGTTTACTCTCTAACTTCTCCATTGGGAACCCTTGACCAGATTAATGGTTAGCTGTGAGTATCTGCCCCTGGGTATGTCAGACTCTGGGGGACCTCTAAGGAGATAGCCTTATCAGCCTGCTGTCAGCTTTCCCTTCCTGTCATATATATCAGCATCTATTTTGTGTGACTGCACATGGGATGAATACCCAGATGGAAAGATCTCCTTACAACCTCTCCTTCAGATTCTGTCCCACACTTTGTCTCCATATTTGCTCCCTTGGGAGTTCAGTTACTCCTTCTAAGAAAGACCTAAGAATCCACAATTGTTCTTCCTTCTTCATGAGCTTCATGTGGTCTGTTAGTTGAATCTCTGTTGTTTCGAACATTTGAGC
This sequence comes from Arvicanthis niloticus, assembly GCF_011762505.2. Lineage (NCBI taxonomy): Eukaryota > Metazoa > Chordata > Mammalia > Rodentia > Muridae > Arvicanthis > Arvicanthis niloticus. The sequence goes on along the minus strand of NW_023044978.1, from coordinate 5,958,858 downwards.
TAATATCCGCTTATCTGTGAGTAAATACCATGTGTACTCTTTTGTGAGTTGGTTACCTCACTCAGGATGATATTTTCTAGTTCCATCAATTAACCTAAGAATTTCTCCAATTCACTATTTTTAATAGCTGAGTAATATTCCATTGTGTAAATGTACCATATTTTTGTATCCATTCCTCTGTTGAAGGGCATCTAGGTTCTTTCTAGCTTCTGGCTATTATAAATAAGGCTGCTACAAACATAGTAGAGCATATGTCTATATTGTATGTTGGGGAATTTTCTGGGCATATACCCAGGAGTGGTATAGCTGGGTCCTCAGGTAGTGCTATGTCCAATTTTCTGAGGAACCGCCAGACTGACTTCGAGAGTGGTTGTACCAGCTTGCATCCCCACCAACAATGAAGGAGTGTTCCTCTTTCTTCACATCCTTGCCAGCATCTACTCTCACCTGAATATTTGATCTTAACCATTCTTACTGGTGTGAGGTGGTATCTCAGTGTTGTTTAGACTTGCATTTCCCTGATGAGTAAGGATGTTGAATATTTCCTAAGGTGCTTCTTAGCCATTTGTGTTTCCTCAATTGAGAATTCTTTGTTTAGCTCTGTACCCAATTTTTAATAGGGTTATTTGATTGTTTTGTGTCTACATTTTTGAGTTCTTTGTATATATTCAATATTAGCCTGTACTGGATCTAGGATTGCTAATGACCTTTTCCCAATCTGTCTGGTTGACAGTGTTCTTTGCCTGACAGAAGCTTTGCAATTTGATGAGTTTGCATGTGTCAATTCTTGATCTTAGAACATAAGCCATTGGTGTTCTGTTCAGGAACATTTCCCCTGTGCCTAGGTATTCGAGCATCTTTTCCAACTTCTGTTCAAGTAGTTTCAGTGTATCTTGCTTTATGAGAAGGACCTTTATCCACTTGGACTTGATATTTGTACAAGGGGATAAGAATGGATTACTTTGCATTCTTCTACATGCTGACCTCCAGTTGCACCCACACCACTTGTTGAAAATGCTGACCTTTTCCCACTTGATGGTTTTAGATCCCTTGTCAAAGATCATGTGACCATAGGTGTGCTTGTTCATTTCTGAGTCTTCAATTCTATTCTATTGATCTTCCTGCTTGTCTCTGTACCAATACCATGCAGTTTTTATCACTACTGCTCTGTAGTATAGTGTGAGGTCAGGAATGGTGATTCCTCCAGAAGTTCTTTTATCGTTGAGAATAGTTCTTGCTATCCTAGTTTTTTTATTATTCCAAATGAATTTGTAAATTACTCTTTCTATCTCTATGAAGGATGGAGATTGTATTGAATCTGTAGATTGATTTTGGCAGGATGGCCATTTTTACTAAGTTAATCCTGCCAATCCAAGAGCATGGGAGATCTTTCCATTTTCTGAGATCTTCTTCAATTTCTTTCTTTAGAGACAGGAAGTTCTTGTCATACAGATCTTTCACTTGCTTGTTTAGATTCACTCCAAAATATTTTATTTTACTTTTGGCTATTGTGAAGGGTGTCATTTCCCTATATTCTTTCTCAGCCTGTTTTTCCTTTGAGTAGAGGAATGATACTGAATTGTTTGAGTTGATTTTATATCCAGCACCATTGCTGAAGTTGTATATCAGGTTTAAGAGTTCTCTGGTGGAAGTTTTAGGGTCACTTAAGTATACTATTATATCATCTGCAGATAGTGAAATTTTGACTTCTTCCTTTCCTATTTGTATCCCTTCGACTTCCTTTTGTTGTCTAATTGCTCTAGCTAGGACTTCCAGTACTATATTAAATAGGTAAGGTGAGAGTGGGCAGCCTTGTCTACTCCCTGATCTTAGTGGGGTTGCTTCAAGTTTCTCTCCATTTAATTTGATGTTGGCTACTGGCTTGCTGTATATTGCTTTTACTATGTTTAGGTATCGGCCTTGAATTCCTGATCTTTCCAAAACATTTTACATGAAGGAGTTTTGAAATTTGTCAAATGCTTTCTCAGCATCTAGTGAGTTAATCATGTGGTTTTTTTTTTTTTGAGTTTATTATGTAGTGGATTACATTGATAGATTTCTGAATTTTGAACCATCCCTTCATTCCTGGGATAAAGCCTACTTGATCATGATGGATGATTATTTTGATGTGTTCTTGGATTTGGTTTTTGTGAATTTTATTGAGTATTTTTGCGTCAATATTCATAAGAGAGATTCGTTTGTAGTTCTCTTTCTTTGTTGTGTCTTTCTATTGTTTAGGTATGGGCATAATGGTAGGTTCATAGAAGGAATTTGGTAGTGTTCCTTCTGTTTCTATTCGATGGAATAGCTTGAAGAGGATTGGTATTAGGTCTTCCTTGAAGTTCTGATCGAATTCTGCACTGAAACCATCTGGCCTGGACATGTATTTGGTGGGAAGATTTTAATGATTGCTTCTATTTCTTTAGGAGTTAGTGACTGTTTATATGATTTGTCTACTCCTCGTTTAATTTGGTACCTGGTATCTATCTAGAAAATTTTCCATTTCATCTAGATTATCCAATTTTGTTGAGTATAGGCCTCTGTAGTAGGATCTGATGATTTTGATAATTTTGTTGAGGATATTTACTGGTCCTTTAAGTTGCGAGTCTTCCCCCTCATCTATACCTATTTTCCTTAGGTTTGGCCTTCTCATTGTGTCCTGGATTTTCTATATATATTAGGTTAGTAGATTTTTTTGTATTTTGCATTTTCTTTGACAGTTGTGTCAATGTTCTCCATGGTATCTCCTGCATTTGAGATTCTCTCTTCAATCTTTTGTATTCTGTTGGTGATACTTGTGTCTATGACTGTGATTCTTATTTTAGGTTTTCTATATCCAGGGTAGTCTCACTTTGTGATTTCTTTATTTTTTCTACTTCCATTTTTAGATCCTGGATTGTTTTGTGTAATTCCTTCTCCTGATGGTAGTGTTTTCTTGGAATTGCGTAATCAATTTTAGTGCTTCCTCTTTAAAAGTTTCTTTCTGTCTACCAGTGTTCTCCTTAAGTTCTTGGAGAGTGTTATTTATGTCTTTCTTAAAGTCCTCTATTATCATCATGAGAAGTGATTTTAACTCTGAATCCTGCTTTTGTGGTGTGATGGGGTGTTCAGGGCTTGCTATGATGGGGAAACTGTGTTCTGATGATGCCATGTAACTTTGGATTCTATTGCTTACGTTCTTGTGCTTGACTTTCTCCATCTTGTTAACTGTAGTGCTGCCTGTACTTGCTGTCTCTAACTAAAAAGCCTGCTTTTCCAGTTATCTTGCTTGTGTCTGATCTTCTCAGGGTTCAGATGTCTCTGTGATCTTCCCCAGTTGCACTAAATACAGTGTTACCTCTATGATGTTTCAGGATATGGTGCCTCCAAGGTAGCAGACCAGACAGATGTCTGCTGTTCTGGGTGAAGTGTATCCTCTAGGATGTCTCAAGATAAGGTACCCACTAATCTGAGTGCAGTGTCTCCTCTAGGATATCTCAGGATATGCTGTCTGAAGGCCTGAGTTCAGTTGTTCCTCTTTGGCTCTGTGTTGAGTGGACCTTCCAGAATGTCTTGGGAAGAATCCGGGGTCCACACAAGAGCAGACAGGGCAGAGGTCTGGTCCAGGCCTCAGATCTGGGAGAGGAGTAGATGGGGAGTGCTATTCTGCAGGGGTGGAAGGGGTTGTGTACCCCCTGGAATCTGAGTGCTCTCAACACCCAGCCATGGGTTTAGGGCAGTGTGTGGGTCTTCCTACCTAGGGTTATGGAATCCATGGATCCTCCAGGATATCTCTGGGGAATCCAGGGTCAATGCAAGACAAAACTGGGCAGAGACAAGCAGTCTTTTGTATGGGTTTCATCTTGTGGAATGCACTTTAAGTGAAATCAGTTACTCTTTATTCACTCCCACAAGTTCTCTACAACATTAACTTAGCAAGTCTTGCAGGCAGAAAATATTCATAACAAAGATTTTGTTGCTGGGTTAGAGTTAACACTTTTCTTTTGTTAGACTCCAGAGTATCTTCCTGAAACAAAGGTACTAGAAAGTGTGAGTGATGGCTCTGTGTAGGCAACAGCTTGCTTTCTTCATGATCACTGATTTGTGTTGGTATTTTCCTCAGCAGTGGAGCCCCAGAGTCAGTTTGCAGAGAACAGCCCATTGTCTTTGACAGTGTCCTCAGTTGATTGGAGATTTGCATGGCATCCCCATGGTTAACAACTCTATGGAATGGAACTTAGTACCTGTAGTGGTAGCATTGTTTGGTAACATGAGATGGCCAATTGGCAATCAGTCTTTCTCCTTAATAAGAGACTTAGGCTTTAGGCTCACCTTTACATATTTTAGAATATGGTCACTGCTCTAGGTTTTCATATCATGCATGAAATGCCTCTCAGTTCCAACTAGCTCTCCCTGCACTCCCTCCCTCAATGCAATCTCCTTTCCCATGCCAATTGATCTTCTCATTCTTGTCCATCCCAGTCTACCAATACATTCTACTCTATTTCCCCATATCATGGACATCCATGTAACCACCCCAGTCCTTTCTTCTATACCTAACTTCTGTGAATCTACAGACTGTAGACTACACATCACTTATATAGTATCAAATGTCTTAGTGTTTCTTTTGTCACAAAACACTGTGACCAAAAAGCAAGTTGGGAAGAATATGACTTACTTGGCTTACACTTCTTTATTGCTCTTCATCATTGAAGGCAGACAGAATAGAAACAGATATGGTGCAAAAATTTGGAGGCAGAAGCTGATGCAGAAAACAAGGTTGGGTACTGCATAGTGGCTAGTTCCACATGATTTGCTCAGTCTGCTTTCTCATAGAAAACTCAGAGCCACAATTCCAGTGATGGTAGTACCAACAATGATCAGGATCCCTCCCAATCAATCATTAATTAAGAAAATGCCCTGCAGTCTTGCCTGCACAGCCCAATATTAACGCAGCATTTTCTCAATTGAGCTTCTTTGCTCTAGGATCATTGTACCATGTGTCAAGTTGACCAAAAATAAAACATCCAGCCCAGTTAATATCAACATATAAGTCAATAAATACCATATTTATCTTTTTGGGACTGGGTTATTTTACTCAGTATGTCTTTTTTTCTATTTCCATCCATTTGCCTGAAAATTTATCATGGTGTTAATTTTTTATAACAGCTGAGTAATATTCCACTGTATAAATATACCACATATACTTCATCAATTATTTAGCTTATGCAGATATATGTTGTTTCCAATTGCTGGTTATTATGAAGGCAGCAGCAATTATCATGGTTGAGTAAGAGTTCTTGTAGGATGAAGCATTTTGAAAATCTTTTCCACCTATCAGGTGTCTCTGCATATGTCCACCTCTTGATTTGTGATTTTGCTAATTGGGATATTCTCTCTTTGCCTTTTAGGTAATTTGCATAAGAGTTTGTTGATCTTAGCACTCTAGTAAAAGAACCAATACATTTTTTCATGGATTTTTTTTGTATTGTTCTTTTTCTATTTGTTGATTTCTACCCATAGTTTTATCATTTCCTGCCGCCACTTCTTTGGGTGTCATTTCTTCTTTTTGTTCTAGAGCTGTAAGGAAATGCAGACTGAGAGGACATTGCTCAGACTGCTCAATTACAGAATATATGGTTTTTCTGAGTTGTGATTAATTTCTTGGTTTTTGTCTTTGTGTTGCTGTTTTCCTTCTATTATTTGCTTTAGCCTAGATTATTGAAAATGTTTTCTTTAAATTTTGTTTTATTATAAAATATCTTTATTTCTCCATTTTGGTGATTAAAATTTTCTTGCATATAGTACCCTTGGCTTGCATTTGTATTCTCTTAGGGTCTACTGTCCAGGATCTACTGGCTTCACATTTTCTGTTGAGAAGTTTGGTACAATTCAAATAGATCTTCCTTCATAATATTACTTGGCCTTTTTCCCTTACCAATTTTAATATTCTTACTCTAGCATGTGCATTTAGTGTTTTGATTATAATGTGATGAGAAGAATTTCTTTTCTGTTCCAATTTATTTAGTGTTCTTTAGGCTTCTTGTATGTTTTTGTGTAGGAGGAGCTAAGGTAATAGGAGTAAAGAGAGGAAGAGGAGAAGTAAGGGAGAAAGAGGAGACAGAAGTGAAGGAGTGAGAGGAGAGAGGAGATGAGAGATAGAGGGGAAGAGGGTCTCAAAGAAAATTGGTATGTTTAGGTTGGGTATTGGGGTTTACCTCTGCTTGTAAGGGCATCTTATTTTTGGTCCTTACCAAATATGTAAGCCTTTGCTTAATCTTTAAGCATTGGAGTCTCATTTTTCTACTGGGCCTACATGTATGTCAGGATGGTCTGGGCAATGCCCAGGCTTGCAGACACAGCATGGAAGATTGGCAGAGCTATCTTCCATGCTGGCATCTCGTGAGTGGCAGGACTATTTTTTTCTGATGGGGTGTTCCTAGCTGTGGTGACCAAGTGCCCTCTGGCCACTGAACATGGAATCTTATCTAGCCAGAGATGCCAAAGCTTAGACATGAGGCTTGAACTCCAGCCCCTTTTTAAATAGTTACTACAACTTTTATGACCACTCTGTTTTTAGGCTAGGAAAGTTTTCTTTTTGATTTTGTTGAAGATATTTTCTGACAGTTTGCATTGGGAATCTTCCCTCTCTTCTATTTCTATTATTTTTAGGTTTGGTCTTTTCACTGTGTCCTGAATTTTCTGAATGGTGTGGGTTAAAAATATTTGGTGCTTTGTGTTTTCTTTGACTGTTGCATCAATATCTTCTATGATATGTTCTACATATTAGATTCTCTTTGTATTTCGTGTATTCTATTGGTGATGTTTGTATCTTTAACACATGATCTCTTTCCTCGATTTTCCATTTCCAGAGTTGTCTCCCTTTCTGTTTTCTTTCATATTTCTATTTCCTATTTAATGTCCTGGATCATTTTCTCCAATTTCTTCACCTATTTGATTGTGTTGTGCTTGTATTTCTTTAGGGGTTGTGTCTTCTGTAATGGCTTCTAGCAGTTTACCTGTGTTATCTTGTATTTCTTTAAGAGAGTTATTTATGTCTTCCTTAAGGTCTTCTATCATCTTAATGCAATAAGATTTTAGGTTGGAGTCTTGATTTTCAGGAGGGTTAATGCAATAAGATTTTAGGTTGGAGTCTTGATTTTTAGGAGGGTTAAGAGTATCCAGGGTTTGCTGTGCTTAGAGAACTTGGTTGTAATCATCACAAGTGGCATTGTTGTCTCTTGCTTATTTCTTGGGCTTGCCTATCACCATCTGGTTATCTTAGGTTTTAACTGGCCTTACTGTTTGTAACTGGATACTGACTTTTCTGTGAGCCTGTGTTCCATGTTTTAATGGACCTTCTGGGAATCAAGCTGTCTCTGGGTGTGGGAGGTGGTCTGGAGAATTGGCTCTGCCCCAGGTAGAGTTATGGGCCAGTAGGAAGATGTGTCTTTGGCAGGGCAAGACAGATAGGGTCTGCATCCACTGGGTCCCTGGAGATCCCTCTAAGGCCATGTATTGTGGCAGGGGTTGTCTCATCTGTGAGCCTAGTTATGACATCCTCCTGGGAGTCACAGTGTCTCTGGATGTGGGAGGAGTTCTGGGACACTAGCTCTGTACCTTGTCTGAGTTGTGACATCAGGATGAAATCCTATCCTTCTGAAATTATAGGCCAAAAATCTGTCCTTCTAACAGTTGCCTTTTTAATTTTGGTTTATCACAGTAATAATACAGTAGTTACTAAACAATCATTTATGGTTTTATGTGATATTTATTTTATTTTGCTTTTCTATTTTCTGCTCAATATTTCTTTTCTTATGCTTAATTTTGTAGTTTAATGAACTACCCCCACTCAACCACACACATGTATAAAAATGTATAAAAATTATTGCAAAGCCACATGAAAGAAAACCAATGTTAATTCCCTATTTCTAAATCTGTGTTACTTCACCTAACATAACGATCTCTCCTTCCTTCCATTTGTCTCCAAATGCCATGATTTCAGCTACCTTGTTTGACTAAAATACCATCATATATATGTATATATGCATATATATATTTGTATGTATGTATATGTATATGTATATATTTTTTTTTCTCTTAAGCTCATAAGGGAAAAAACCATTGCATTTCTTAGCTAATGTGAATTTCATAGAAATAAACATAGATTTCATATATGTGACTTTTAGGACTTTGTGTTTTTTAAGTATTTGTCTATTAGTGTGACAGTTAGTCCACATAATATGTCTATGTTTGAAAAGTTATGTAGTAATTTACACAGTCCTATACTAGTGTACATGCCACCAGAAATACAAACAAGTTAGGAAGAAGTCAAATAATCTCTATTTGCAGAACGTAATCCTATGCTTAAAATTCTTCAGCAGTAAACTGAGGTATAAGCATTTTCACCAAAGTGGAATGATGCAAAATCTACATTTAAAAGTCAAAAGCTTTTTTGTATGCCACCAATAAACTTTCTAAAAAAGAAATATAAGACATAAAAGACAATAATTAATGATATATTTTTAAAAAATAATAGAGGCTAGTAGTTTGTTGAGTGAATAAAGCACTTGCAACACAAATATGAGGACCAAACTTTAGAACTTTAGTAGTCAGTGGTGAGTGAGTGTGTCTGCTCATCTCTACTCTGGACAGTTGGAGACTGGGAATCCCAGAGACAAGCTGACTAGCAACACAAGCCAAACCAGGTTTTAGTAAATAAAGTACAGACTCATCAAAGACACTCAACATTATCTTGTGGTCTTGATAGGCACATTCATAAACATATAACCACACATATGTGCACCTACATTAATGCAAACACATTACACATACATGCCATTAACATCCACCTTCACTCACACTCACCTAGCCAGCCATACATGCACACACACAGACATACACACAAAGAAAGAGAGAGAGAGAGAGAGAGAGAGAGAGAGAGAGAGAGAGAGAATCCTCATCAGGAGGAGTTACAAGACGATAAGCAGAAAGAAAAAACTAAGACATGCTCCCTGAGATGGTGTCTTCATGCTCCCAGAAGGCTGTGCCTGGAAAAAATAGCAGGAAAGCACCTGGGTGATCATCTAGAGAGATCCAGTAATAGAAAGGAAAAAACACCAGGGAACTATTAAATATTCAAACCAGCATTTGCTTAACTGACTTCCAGTCTCAAGCTTCACCCATCCCGAATATATAAAGTGACTAATATGTTTTTTGACAAGGATGGCCTTTGAGCTTTCCAGTGCATCAAGTTGTTTGTTCATGCAAGGTAATAAACCTGGTAATCATCTAGACAACAAAGGATAATTCCATCACACACATGCAATAAAAGCATATATATATATATATATATATATATATATATATATATATATATATATATATATATATTTGTGTGTGTATGTGTATGAATAAAAGAATAATAATGAAAATGCAGTAATGTAATATATTTCTTTGTATTCTGCTGAAAAAATGAATAACATTTAAAAGCATGAGAAAGGAATATTAATTACTGAGTTAAATATTACAAAATATATTAGTCAGTCATTTTCATTTATAACTTTAGTATGCAAAAACTTATTTTATTTGAACAAATTAATAATGTTATTATTAATAATATTATTATTTAAGAAACATGTACAAGTATGTAAAATAAATCACAGAAACTTTAGCCAATCATAAATAAAAATTTTCAGATATTTAATTTCAAAGAGAAAAATTGAAATTACTTTTAAATGTTACCATGTTTAAAGCAGTCGTTCACATACATATAAGACATTACTCACTTTACCTTGATAACATATGTGAAAAACAACACATTTACTTTAACTTAAATTTAGAAACTGACTTTGTTCTGATATCAAAATTGCCAAATTAATTCTCCAAAGTGTATAATATCTGAATTGATGCCTATAATCACCTGTGTATTTTACCCTGCTATTATTCACACTTAGCAGGATTATTCTTGTACATAAAATCAGTCTCTTTAAAGACTGTAAAAGACCAACAGGAAATTTAATTAAGTGAGATCGAAGTTATGACTTGTACTAGTATGAGGATAACCACTGTGAATACAGAATTAGTCAAGAACAGAATTTACCCCACATTGTAGGAAAAGAAAGGATTTCCTGGGAGCATATGCCTTTAAAATTAGAATTATTGGGATATAGTTGGGTCAAAAAAGAAAGTGGGTAATGAAGTATTTGGAAATTCCAAAAAGAAAGAATGCAGCAAAGCACTAAGGTAATGGCACAGAAAAATAATTAGATGATAGTAAAGTGCCCCTGTACTTCTGAATGATGCCAGGCTTATTGGCTGTGTAGCCAAAAGGAAACAGAAATCATTCCCAAAATAAAAATAAGTACACAAACAAACGAACAAACAAACAAACCAATGCCTTTCACCCAGCAAGATCAAAAAACTGCACAAAACACTGGCAAGATGTGTAAAAACAAAATCAAGTTTCTGTTAGTAAAATTGTATCTTCATATATATCCTCAATTTTACACTTTCTCAGTGTATCAACAGCTATACAGCATGACCTTTGAAAGAATCAACTTGACTAAGGGTTTCAAAAATCACTCTGTGCAACTATGTTCCAGCTGTGCCAAAAAAAAAAATTGTTTAAGCCCATATGTGCTATATTCCCAAGTCCAACTGCATTTGTGTTCTCAATCTATGCACTTAGTCACACACAGATCAAAGTATTTGAAATGCAACTGGCAACTGTACCATATGGAGACTATTGTTTTGTCCTTATTCTCCAAACAATACTTAAAATATTTATTGTACAATAATTATATTGTAGTGGGTATTTTTAGTCATTTAAAGATGCCTTTCAGCATCCAGGACGACTCACAGTTGTCATAAATTTATCTAGGATAAGTCATGTTTAAAATACAGAATAATATCTGTAATATCATTCCATGTACTCCATACACTGTATTCAAATTTTATCACTTGTTCTTCGATAGCACAATGCCCAAGTGATTGTTCAGCCCCCAAATTTTCTGAGGTGCAAGGTTCTAAATCAGTCTTTCTCATTCAGTTAACAAGGCTCCAACAGACATTCCTACAACACAGAGGGCCTCCCATTAGAGGGTGCTATCCTGGTGCAAGCAGGATGGGAGAGCACAGTCTTCTCAGCACATCTTTCACTTTCCAATTATGATGCTCCTTTATCAATTCCAAATAGATTAAGTCAGACCACTTGTCCCAAGAGAGTTTAATACATTTGACAGCTGCCAAACCAGGGCAGATAGGTAAGATCTTTCTCACAAAGACATCCAAATGTATTTCCATCTCCCACAAAGTTCCCTATGCAATCTGCTTTCAGTACAGTGAGCTTGAGACCTGAGCTTGCTGACCAAGGTGATTTCAGACCTTGCCCATTAGATCAGGAAGAATATCAAAGTTCTTCACCATTAAAAAAATGGGCTTAGATCATCTCTTACAGTCCAAAGAGGATTAAATGCAATTGCAGTTCCAGAAGGGAGCATCACAATGCTCACACCTCCCCAAGCAAGGGCAAAATTTTCTACAAGTACATCAGGAGCTCAAGGACCATTTCCATTTCCAGATGAGGTTCTTGAGTGTTCAGCACATACACAAGATGTGGGAGAAAACCCTGAATCCACCCAAATTATTATTGTGCCTTCTGCACACACACAAACTAATCTAGTACATTTACCATTTTCACCAGGGGTTCTGGGGCATTCCCAATATGTCAGGGGGCAATAGGATTGTCCCACCCTACAGAAGATGGTCAAAGATATGTTCTCAAATCTGCTCTCCCACAGAAAAAAAAAGAATAAATTATTCTCCTTCTATAAAAAGGACCCTATCAAACCAACACTGAAAGATCCTCCTTCTAAACAACCAGTTTTCAAAATATCCATATCTAACAGAGAATTATTCAAATGTCCCCTACCATCCAAAAGGGCCCTCCTGAATGTCATCAGGTCCCAAAGAGCCAAGGTTGTGCCAAAACAATGCCAGTGAGCCATGCAAGCTCCATACTTGTACAGTGTGCTCAGATGATACAACATTCCCTGCCTACCCTGGAGACTCTAAATCATTCAGCTTTGATAGAAGAGGCTCCTAAATTTTCTACAAATACATCACAGTTGCTACGATTTCTCAAACCTGTACCAAGTTCTCCAAGTACTACCCTAACTCAGATAGGGTCTGTTGGACAGAATACATATACAAAAAAAGTTCTAGACACAATCCCATCTTTTGAAATGGCTCTTGGATGTGGAACATCTACAAAAGATGTTCTAAGACATATATCATCCAAAGAGAAAGCTATAAATCCATTCCCATGTGAACAAATGTCTATGGGACATGATATTTATACACAAGGGTCTGAAGCATCCTGTACATCTAAAGAAGGAGATTTATTAAATAATGCTTGTGCACAAGAATCCATGGGATCTCTCCAAACTTCGGAGAAGGTGCTGGGAAATTCCCTATTTCCTCAAGAGGATCAGCCATCTTCTCCATCTACACAAGATGGTATAGACACTTTCCAATCTGCACAGAGGACAGTTGCTTCTTCTTCATGCACACAAGTGTCTCCAGAACATATTCCTAATACTCCCAAGGCTATGGATTTTGCCTTATCTTCCAAAGGATCCTTGGAATCAGTTTTGCCCATCAAGTTGGATATGAAACCTGACATTCTACACAAAATGAGTTATTCCCTTTTCCAGCTAACAAAAGTTCCCTTCCAACTTCCACAATACACAAGAAGGAGGTCTAGAAACTTCCATGTCTGCCCATGAGGCTCTTAGATATCTCTCATGTGTCCATGATGCTCTAAGAGAGACCAAATCTACACAGGTAGCTCTAGTATTTTCCCCTCAGTCTGAAGTCACAGTCAAGACTGGCACAGGTACACAAGGCACATTAAGAATGTCTTCATCTCAGCAAAATGCCTTAGGATATAGATATAGGAACACAGTCGACTTCTACACAGTGCACTGAAGCAGACTCACCATCTACTCAAGTGTGTCAGGGATATACTGACCCTCGTAAAAAGATGGCGGGAACATTGAAATCTGATCAAGGATCTCTGACAATTTCTGCAACTGCACAAGGCTTTATACAGCCTTTGCCATCTCCCCAGGGGCCTCTATATTCACCATCTCCACTAGGTGTGCAAAACCTTCAACAGCTACCCCAGGACATGTGGTATCTGGTGGCTTACCTCTAGGACTTTCAATATCTGCCCAGCTTATTCCCTTACTTAATTCCCTAAGGCTTTCAGATTCTTCCCTTTCTGTAGAAGGGACTTTTGTTCTCTCTAAATTGATAGAGAGTACTCTAAGACCTTAAACTTCATGCTGGAGACCAAATGTGTCTTTGAATTTCACTCAGTGATTCCAACAAATACATCAAAATGCTTCAGAATCTTCAGGATCTATGCATTCTTCCAAATGTCCTATGATAATTTCTTTATCTGGACAAGGAACACTAGGATCTGTATCATCTTCCCTAGAGCTTTTAACAATGTCTCTATGTGTTCAAGTGAATGCTGGACCTATGATATCTGTTGAAGAACCTGGAGGCCCTTGCCTGACTTTACAGGAGAATCTGGAATGTTATAGCTGTACACATGGAAACGAGGAATAACCAATGCTTCACCAGGATATTAAAAATTATCACCAACTTCCGTAGTGAGTCTAGGATCTTCTCCATCTGTCCAATTCAATTTGAGAGTGTCACAACCGAACTTACTGACATTGATACCTTTTCTGTATGCCCATTGTGTTCTAGGGACATTGACATCTGACCAAGGGCCTCCAGAAACTTTCCTGTAATCTCAAGAGCCCCCAGGGCCCTGAGTGGAAAAAGAGGCTTTAAGAAAGTCAACATCTGATCCAGAAAATATTAGAGATTCTGAATCTGCTTGGGTACACTGGAAACATTGACATATATGGATAACACTGCAGAAATACTACTTATCACCTGAAAGATTATATAACCTTTGTCACTTGAACAAGATACCTTCAGATTTTCACCTTCTTCATCACTTAGTCCAGAGTCAGAAGGACCTCTGCCATCTACCCAATCCACTTTTTTGACTTCAGATTTTGTTATAGGTTGTATAGAATTTTTGCCATCTACTGAGCAGGGTCTCAGAAGTACCAAATCTCCCAAGGCATTCAAAGACAGTCCAAGTATACAAAAAGCACATCAAAAGAGTCCTCTTTTTGCCATAGAAACACTCAAGATTTCAATTCTGACCATAAGACCTGCAAACCATACTCTTTGTCACAAAAAGAGCTCAGACATTGTTCCTCTTCCAAAAAGATAGAAAAGTGAAAAATACTCACCAAGAGGGCATAGCATCCTCCATCTCTAAAGAAGAGTGCACACAAACCACTCCATCTCATAAAGAGAGTTTCAGGCATTCCACCTCTCCTTGTGAGATTCCCAGACACACTACTTTTACCAGGAGAAGAAAGAGTTATGCCTCTGACATGCAGGGAGACCTGAAAAGTTCTCTTGAAGACCAAAAAGACACTGAGTCATCTCTAGACAGAGACAGTCCCCAAGGGGGTGCCAACCTTTCATCATCACCCCAAGAGGATATCAGTCACCTTGTTTGTACTAAGGAGAGATCATAACATGTTCCTATTGTCCAAGAAGAAGGAAAACATTCCATTAGTTCCAGACAGGAGCACACAGCTTTGGTTCATATCGTATGGTGATTCATACCTGCATCAGTTCCAAAAGGGATTGCAACTATATTCCTGTTAGTCAAGGAAATTTCCAACATGACATATGTCAACTAGAGAACGTGGTACCTTATCATAGTTACCAAGAGTGAGACCCAGCATTCCAATATGCACCTGGGTACACATATTGGGAAACTCTTGCCCTAGGTGACCAAAGATATACACATTTTGTTTGAAGCAATCTCAAAGGGATTCTTCTGCAAACGGGGAGATGCAGTAATATCCTCTCCCCCAAAAGAACTATCAGTCCTAATCAGTCTGACCAATGTTGATTCAGTCTTTCCAGTTCTCACCAAAGGGATATTGGATATGTTTACCCTCCCCATTTCAGGCAGCCTCAGAATGTTTCAGGGTGAAAGAGATGGACACTCATTGGCCCCATCTAAGACATAGTGCCTCAGGGTTCCTTTTTATTACAAAAAAGTCAGAAATGTGTCTTCTATATCAACAATGGATGAAGCATTCTTGTTCTGCCTTATTAAACTTCCTACATACCTTTTCTTCCCAACAGGGCATCAGAGCATCCCAGCCTGCCAAATGGAAGCTTTAAGAAAGCCCATCTCAACAGGATTACCTGGTCCCTACCTTTCTTTACCATGGCATCTTCAATTCTTTTTTTTAAATTTAAAAGCCACCCTGATGTTTTTGCCCCCTGTGCCCCATAAAAACAACAGGAGTTTTAATTTTTTTCTTCTAGTCAATCATTTGTCAAACTTGCAACTACCACTCTTAGCTGCCTCACATACACAGTAAAGCATTCCTATGACTAATGCATGGTAAGAATTCCTTTTCTGATTAAGAATACCTCACAATCTGTAGTCAAAACAGCATGCTATACAATGTGCTCCTCATGGAGAATAGCATGTGCTTCTTCTGACTAATGTGGATCTAAGCCTATTTGATCTGACCTAATTGCTGAAAAATCAACTATCACTATCTTAGTTTAACTGAGTGCATCTTACTCTGATCCTCTGAACTCATGACCTCTATTCAAAGAGTAGGACTCTGGTTCCTGAAGATCTAATGTCTAAGAGTAGTTTACAAAGTTATAAACCCAGGATATATATTTTAAAGTTGGTCAGCAAAAACAAGAAATATATGCCATATTCAAAACTAGGCACTGATTTACCAGGAGACTTAGCTGGAAACTGCCCCTTAGTGTGATGTAGATTGATTTCACTGCTGCCTGGCCTGCATGACATGGATGATCTAGGTTCCCATGAAGATTTCATAAGAAAATGTTTCAGCCTTCTCTACTCTCCAACTTGATTCTTGATCTTCCCCTGATACAAGAGTCATTGAAATTTTTGCTTTCCCTGATATTTGCCTCTAAAATTTGGTATTCTTAATAGTTTCGGGATATGTCAACATTCTCATTCTGTTCATTGGTAATTGAAATTGTGTTTCTGATACAGAACCAGAAAGACTCACACTTTCCCCAGTCACTGTAGTGGGACTCAAATCATTGTCAAGGGCTCACGGGGTCCTTGGGCATATTCTGTCTTTACCAGATAGGCAAATGCACTCTAGTCTTTCTCATGTAGACTTCAGACCTACAGCATAAGAACTACTGATCTTCCAAATTTCTGTATGAATAAAGAGAACTTCTGATCTATGTGCTTTGAACCAGGGATCCTCAGATCTTTCCCTATAGCCTAACTGATCTTAATCTAAATTATCTAGAACCAGTGTGCTTCACAATTTTCACCAATAAAACGAGGTGGTTACAGATGTACTTCCTCAACATCAAATTTGTGAGTGACTTTCCAATGTTCAGGGGAGCATTAACATACAATACATTTGAGACCCTGAAACATCAGACATTCATTAATTGCTCCAATTGACTCAGAGTTACCACCTAAGAAATAAGGTGTCACATAGGTTTTCAATGACAAAAAATGTCCTGAGACCTATGACATAGTAAGCAGAGGATTTAAGTCCTTTAAAACTTCTTAAGAAGGCTACAGATATAATCCCACTATCAGCCTGCAATAGAATTGATGAAGTCACAATGGGGCCCAAGATGGAACCTTCTATAAGGACAATTTATGCCTCCAGCTAATAACTTCATCAAGTCATGCAACCTCAGATGTAAACTAACCCATGACATTAAGGGGACTGATAACATTTTAAAATATCTTCTGAAGAAGACTTTAGTTTTACTATCTCTAATTACATCAGCACTTGACATTAAGGTTATGCCAAAGAGGTCAGCTGACCTGGAGAATAAAAAACATTTTATTCTTCCCCTGTCTGCTCTGGAGAGGTCTGAGAAATTCCATTCTGATGAAGAAAGCTATAGAACTGTCTTTGTGAATGAAGAGTGTGTCTCAAACATTTAGGCTTGCCTGTAATGTGCTACAGACTGAATCCTTTTCACCAAGAATGCACAGAACCTTCTCTCTTTGTTCATGGCAGACTCAGGTCTACCATTCAACTAAGAGAAACCAGAGATTCTCCCTCAGACTTAGGTGGTCAGGAAATACACCTTTGACCAACCAAAAAAAATCAGAGAACTTTGGATTCAAGTCCAATATCCACTGAATGATAAACTCAAACTAGATCCAAGCCCAGCTATCTTTATTCTGATCACCAGAAAGGTAACAATCCTCCACACCCACACCTGTGCAGCTTATATTAAGTTTAAATAGGGAACAGATCCATGGACTTAGACCCAACTAGTCAGAAGAAACCTCAGAGCACTGTCAAGTCTGCAGTGGAGTCCTCAAAGAAAAAAACATATCTAGATTTCTCTGAAGATGTGGAGCCTGGAGTGCCTGGACCAACATCCTCTACAGAAGGTAAACAGGGATACTTCCCTACTCTCCAACATGATTGAGGGGCTTTCTTTTTTCCAATTTTTTTTATTTTTATCCTCTGATGATTGAAGCCTTAAAAGTTACCCCTTTGACTCAGTAGGCTCTCATAACAATTCTTATTTCCCAGTGGCCTGTGAGATATTTTACCTCTGACCTAGGAGCATTTTTGTTTTTAATCAAAGTTCACAGAAATCAAGGGGAGGAAGAAAATCATGGATCCTTATACCACTTCCTTGAGTAAAGTCACATGACACATTGTGAAATCATCAGTTTATCATAATTCTGGTTGGTTAAACTTAAGTCTCAGGAGATAATCATGCTAAGGGCACATACCCATGAAGATCATAAATCATGGTAACTCTATTTGGTCTCCTGCTGCTTCAGCTAAAGATATGAATACTGTAGACTGTGAAAAACAGTTAAAAGTTCAGGCAATGCTAAGATCTCATGAGCTAAGGTAAGCAAATTTATTTTTGCTTAAAATATTATGGGAATTTTAATTCTGTGATCATCTCTCATCTCAAAAAGATATCAGCATCTCCTTTCTTTCCTAGGGTACTCACTCCTTCTACCTTTGATTAAGGAGACCTCATATTTTCTCACTGAAGCAAAGGATGCCTCAAATCATTACAGTGTGTCCGAAGGCTTAAACATTTATTTACTTTGAGGAATCATATACAATTTACATACTGAACATCTCTGTTAGTTTTCATGTCAGTGACTTCTCTGTAGGCTCTATAATCAGAAAAAAATGTGTTAAGTCTCTTTCAAATTTAAGGGTCTCTAGATTTCCCTTATTCAAAGGAGAAATAATGTATGTTTTTTACTTGACAGAGTGTGTATGTCAAAGATTCTTCATTGCATCATTATTGAACCTACAGTTGTCCTTGAACTGAAGGAGAAATCTGTGAAACAATAGGCAAAATATCTGAGGTTCAGTCCATAATATCAGAAATTTGTGGACTATTGTTTCTCAAATTTCTCCCTCGGCTCAAGGAAAACTGCAGGTTCAGTAATGATGATATAAAGAATCTTTGACATGCATACTCTGTCAATGAAGAAGCACATGTTCTAACGTCTTAGAATAAGGGAAATCTTGACACCCTTAAATTTGAAAGTGACATAATACCAATTATTCTGATTACATGGCTGACAAAGAAGCCACTGACATAAAAACTCACAGAGATGTTCATGAAAGTGTATGGGATTTCTCAACCTAAATGAATGCTTAAGCCTCATTTGGACATAATGGAATAATCTCAGCCTCCCTTTGCTTCAGTGAGAAAATAAAATATGATGTCTCCTTAATCAAAGGTAGAAGGAGTGAATACCCCAGACAAGAAGGGAGGTCCTCATTTCCTTGTGACAGGAGAGATGATTAGAGTATAAAAATTTTCATAATGTTTTGAGCAAATATCCCCTGACAATGGTTTCTTTAGAGAATACGCTTCCAATCATATAATCCTCCGTTCTGTTTCTCTAGCAGGTCTTAATGTTTCCCTTCTGATGTTAGTGACAAGTCATTCCCAAGTTACTGAAGGGAGGGCATACCACTCTGAATGGATATCCTGGGACATAAAGTTATGTTTTTAGACCTGACAGTAACAATCTTAGCCCTGATCTAACTTTTATTTTTCAGATTGACACATGAAATGGAGCAGGTCCATCTTTGTTGCCCATGCTTGTGCTGCTGATAAACAGATTGTGGAGAACATAGAGCGAAAGATTACAAACTAATTTGTAAGAAAAAAAATTTTTCTGATAGCTGTGAAGCACATCGCTGAGTCTGAGAACACATGGGTATTCTGGGCAGTGAGGACATTTGCACTTGATATGGTATTTTCAGTACATATTTTCAATTCTCAATATAATCTTTTGCCTGAGCAATTATGTGACCTTTTTTCTCTTCCTTATCCTCCCAACATATTATCTCTCT
This sequence comes from Arvicanthis niloticus, assembly GCF_011762505.2. Classification (NCBI taxonomy): domain Eukaryota; kingdom Metazoa; phylum Chordata; class Mammalia; order Rodentia; family Muridae; genus Arvicanthis; species Arvicanthis niloticus. Next base: position 5,939,377 of record NW_023044978.1, on the reverse strand, counting down.
CAAAAATGGGACCAATGACCTTCCCACATATAGTCAAAGTAGTTTCTCTACCTAAATGATCAGGCACAGATCTAAAAGTGACTCATTTTTTTTTTTAAACAAGTGACCCTAATCCACACTGGATTGGGGCCAATAGTCAAAGTTTAGAATAAAAGCATAGAACCTGTGCCATCTGATGCCAGACAAGTTTATAGAAATGGGAATAATGTCAACATTTCTGTCTCATTCTAGGTAGCTGAAAAACTAGAAATTACCTAGTCAGCAACAGTCATCCAAAACATTGAAGAAGAGAAATAACTTGGTGCCTGCTTTCTCTCACAATGAACACAAACTAAAAAGATACAAAACTCTCAATAATAACTGGAAACTTAGGATCGCTGCTAGAAAGTGTCTCCACTGTATAAAATACCCAGGACCTTTACCTTTGACAGAATTTTATATGGCACCTTCACACTGCCTGAAGGAGATTCTGTCAATAGGGCATCAGAGTTTTCCTTTCTTACATGGGGTTCACTTTTCTGAGTGTTAACTTACTACTTCTCACTACATTGAACAGAATTGCAGAAATCTCCTAGGACTACCGTTTCCCTAGACCTCATTTGCCAAGTGAGGCCTTGAGCACTTATTACACCTTATGTGGTCTTTATATATTCCTAGTCCTTCCAAGTTGCTTTCAGTCTTTTTTCCTTAAAGGGCTGTCAGATCAAGGGAGCCTTATACCACTCATTCAACATAAAAGAGCATCTAACATTCCTTGTCTAACCAATAGTATTGTGGCTCTATTGTCTACCTCCACCAACATAATGGATTTTAGACCTTCAATTTCTGCAAAAGGAGAACTTGGGAATCAAAGTCTATTGAAAAGGCTCTCAAAACTAGCACTGTGTCAAAGGGGTGTTTTAAACCTCCATCTTCTACACTAGAAGACTTCAGGTCAACTAGCAAATGAAGATCCAAAAAATGATCTCTTCTGCCCATGTCTCACAAACAAGTCTATTAACAAAATTTTCTTTAAAGCCTTCACAATATTAGAATTGCCAATGCCCTTCTATACTTAAAGAAGAAAGGAAATGTCAGGGGCAGCCCTGCATATTCACTGTAAACCTAAAATCACTCATAGGACTAAAATCAGCAATAGGCTTGACATACATGGTCTTGGGTCTCTGTGGAAAAGCAGAGAAACAGATGGTTATTAGCTATTGTAAACAAGCAACTTTGGTGGAAAGTTACCATAGACCTGTTGTCGTAGAAAGTTGTCATAGACCTTGTAAATAGGTAGCCATTTTGGATAGTACCAACTTAGATAAAAAAGAACAGGAGTGATGGAATCAGAGAGCTCAAGAGACAAGGGAAGTTGAACAGAGGCCACAGGGGGACTTGGGG